>NC_133621.1:15985867-16230867 GCF_048593235.1 Sminthopsis crassicaudata | reverse complement strand
TCTTCCTAATACTGCGCTTAAGGCAATGTAGCAATGAGCATTCCCATAACCCTTTTATAGCTATTCATTTAAACTGGCAATAAAATGCCGAAAAACAATAAACATCTTCTCAGCAGCCACCTTGGACTGTGAGAAACACTCCTTTGGCACCGTGGCCCTGCTCATCCCAGCATGTTCCCATTCTGCACGGATTGTGACATCCGTGAGTCTTCCTCCTTTCTCGGAAAGCCTTCTCCCGGGCTCCCTCTCTTCAGAGAAACGGAAACTACCCCGGTAGCCACGAGCCTCATCCTTCTGGCCAGATGAGAGCGGACTTGTGCTTCTACAAAGACTGCCCGGCTCCTGGAGCCCTGGGGGAGAGTCCAGTTGTACTCTGCCAGAGTCAGCTCTGTTCTGGGCTCGGTTCTGGTCAGTATCCAGGAGAAGACAATATGGGACCGTGGAAAGAGTTCTGACCCAGGAGCCACAGGGCACGAGCACAAATCCTGTCTCTGCGGGCGGCGACTGTGACCGTGGACAAGTCACCCCACCCCCGGAAGGAAGGGGTTCAGCTAAGTGGCCTCCAAGGCTTTCTCAGAGACTTAGCTACTTCCGGGAAATCAGTGACACTCCTTCCCATCCGTGAAATGGAACTAATGGCACCCAGTCCACCAGACTGTTGAAAGGGTCAAGTGCGGTGATACTGATATAGCCCTCTGCACATCTCAAAGCGTTCCATAAATGCAAGCTGGTTTTACTATTATTGTTATTATTACTAAGGACACAACTATGGTGGTGATTACAGAGAAAGACAACTTATCTTAATATTACATATATATATATAATATATATATATATATATACATATACATACACACACACATATAAGAGTATATACATATACATATACACACATATATATATGTATATATACATATATATACATATGTATAGGTGTATAATCTTATATTTGAAACTTTTTTTCCTACATGGCAGGTATAGTTGGGAACATGCCGTCACCCACATCTGCCCACCATGTATCTTCCCATGGTCCTTTGGGTGATTTGTAACTTTATGCCTTAAGAGCCAGCGGCATGAGGTGATTTACGGCCATCCACCTTCCTCGGGAGAATGCTGATGTTAACCCAAGGAGCGTATTCACGGGTCCAAGAGTCTCAGCCCAAACGGACATCGTCCCCTAGGGGATCCAGCCTGGCCTCATCCTGCTGCCCGGTTGTGCCCGTCTCACTGCCCGTCTGCAGAATCTGCTCTCTGTGCTCTCACTGCCGCGTGTGCCCTGCAGGGTATGAAGAGCCCCCACCTGCGCCATCTCTTCACGTGGCCCTCGTGACCACAACTGACTGTGAGTAGGTCCCATCACTTTTCTGGGAGCTGGTCTCTTCATCTGCAAAATGAAGTGAGCGGATCCCAAAGAGTCCCCCTTCAGTCAGCCCTCCAATGTTCTAGAAGCCTTCCTCTAGGCTTTTCAAGTTTTCCAACCTGTCTCCCCTTGGAGCCTTCTCACGCTGGGACATCCCTGCACTAGGCCGGCCCCCTTCTCCCATTACTGAATGCCTCCCTCTTAGGGAGGGCCCAAGCCACAACCGTCATTCCCCTCTGACCTCTGCTTCTGACCTTCTAAACTTGAATACCCTGCTCCCACACAAGGGCATAACTAAATACAGCACAAACCAACTGAAAAGCAGAGTGGGAACAGTCAGGAGAGACCCTCATCCCTACTCTAATTCTAACATACTGTGGAACTTTGGAAATGTGCTTAAAATTTCTACCGGGTGCATTTTTCTTTCTATGACAGCTCTCTCATCTGTGCTGCTCTTTTCAATTTCTTGCTATTTTATGCCCCATTTATTTTATGACCCATTTAAGGTCGGCCAGTTCCTTCACCAGCTCATTTTACAGATGAGGGAACTGAGGCAGGCTGGGTGACGTGACTTGTCAGGGTCACAAAGCTGGTCAGTATTTGAGGCTGAATTTGAACTCAGGCCTTCCTGACTCTGGGGCCGGGGCTCTATCCACTGCACCACCCAGCTGCCAATTTCCACTTATACCATGCTGAATAAAGCCCTCATTAGTTCAGATCTTAGCGATTCCAATAGCCTTTCTACTGGTTTCCCTGCCTCTACTCCATCTTGAACCTTGTCTGTCAGGCCTGTCTTACGTTCAACATGATAATTCACTCTCACAAGAAAGGAAAAATAAACCCTTCAGTGTATTCCGTTTCCGAGTAAAGTGCCCGAGTGACTTCAATGGGCACAGAGCGTCCCCTCCGGGGAGGTCTTCAAGAAAAGGCTAGATGATCGTGGGAATGTGAGTGCAGAGATTGTTGACCTGGGTCCTTCCCCCTCTGAGATTCTGGGATTCTATGAATTTAGGGGCTTCTCTGTCATTAATACGGCACGCAGAGCACTGTCTTGTGTGATTGGTCATCTTGTGTCCCTAACCAGGCAAAGAGTAAAGGCAGCATCTCCCCTAGAGTGCCCATTATAAACATACTTTTAAAAATATTGACTAATTAGCTTCTTCTTATTCTCTTTATCTATGTGAGAGGATAATGAAGCCTTCGGCTATTATGTATTTCAGTCATCTCTGTGTCTCTGTCTGTTTCTCCTTCACTCCTCCTTTCTCTCTGTCTCTCTCTGTCTGCCTGTCTCATATGTCTCTGTTTCTGCTTGTTTATCTCGCTGTCTCTGTCTCCCTCTTTTTCTTTTTCCTTCTGTCTCTCCCTCACTCCTCCTTTCTCTCTGTCTCTGTCTGTCTGTATGTCTCATGTGTCTCTCTGCTTGTTTATCTCGCTGTCTCTGTCTCCCTCTTTTTCTTTTTCCTTCTGTCTCTCCCTCACTCCTCCTTTCTCTCTGTCTCTGTCTGTCTGTATGTCTCATGTGTCTCTCTGCTTGTTTATCTCACTGTCTCTGTCTCCCTCTTTTTCTTTTTCTCTCCCTGTCTCTCCCTCACTCCTCCTTTCTCTCTGTCTCTGTCTGTCTGTATGTCTCATGTGTCTCTCTGCTTGTTTATCTCGCTGTCTCTGTCTCCCTCTTTTTCTTTTTCCTTCTGTCTCTCCCTCACTCCTCCTTTCTCTCTGTCTCTGTCTGTCTGCCTGTCTCATGTGTCTCTCTGCTTGTTTATCTCACTGTCTCTGTCTCCCTCTTTTTTTTTCTCCCTTTCTCTCTGTCTCTCCCCCCTTCCTTACCTCTGTTTCCCCCTTCCTCCCAGATCTATAATTTCTTAACTATAAGGACTTCCCAGTAGTGAAAGTCTCTTCCCCCACTGCAGCTCTGCAATCTCCTTCATCTTCGACCCTTGCAGAGTTGCCTTGGGGGTACCATAAGTTGCCTCTACATGGCAGAGATCCGAAGCAGGACCTGCCTGACCCTAAGGCCGGGACCTTAACCAGTATTTCCTCCATCTCTTGCGCTGTTACAGAGCTAAAATGAAATGTCAGTAAATGGTTCGGGAACGTTTTTAAAAGTGTCCTCTTGTTCCCATGGCAGGTGCCCCAATTATTATGATTATTATTTCCTGGCTTCCAAGAGGATGTTGAACAAATAGCCCCCGAGTCACAGACTCCTCTTGTCTCGGCAACGCCGGAATATTGTCCTTCTAGCCTGAAATCCGGAGCCCAAGGGATGACACTTTGTCGGTTTATTTCCTGATTATTCAAATCCCCACTCCCAGGACAGACCCCAGCTGTCCAGGCAGCTCCAAATGCCCATCTTGTGAGCTACCCCAAACACACGGCCATTGATGACGCTAAAGCAAGACTGGCTTTTGCAAGAGCCATGAGAGGCAGGCGGAGACCAGCAAAGGGATGTCTGTTGGGAACAAGGACCGGTCCAGAGTACAGGAAGCAGGAGTCAGTCCGGGTGGGTGAATGGAGTCTGGAATAAATGAAACTTTCAAGCTCTCACATCTGTACAGGGTGTGAGAGGAAAGAGACTTAAAAAAAAAAAAAAAAAAAAGGTGACGGCGACACTGAGCATATAGGAACGGCCTGCTGGGAAATGATTCAAAATAACATTACACACACACAGTACTGAGGGAGCCCGAAGTGGGAAGCTCCCACTCGACACCCACTGAAGTCAACTTAATTCCTTTACTTAGTGCAAAACATGAAGTCACCGAGAAATGAAAGGATGCATAAAAGTGCCCGAGTGAAAGCAGGGGCTCGGCGTTGCCAGCCTTTCAAAGAGAAGCAAGTGCTTTCTTTCACGGGTCGAGGAGGAGGATAGCTCTCTAAGCTGCCAGAGACACAGCGCAGACCTGAGGAAGGAGGCTCCTGCTCCCTGAGTCCTCTGGGCCCCATCCTCGGGCTGCCAGCACACCTGGGGAGGAGAGCTCACAGGTTGCGTGGCAACGCTCTGAAGATCCCGCTGCCTGGAGCATCACTCATCCATCTGCACGCCTGAACTTCTGGCCACGTCTCCCCCAGCACACAGCAGAAACCTGATCCTGGAGAAGGAGAATGGGCTCCTAAGACATCCTTTCTGCTCCGGAAAAACGACTAGTGGAACCCATGGTGGCTGGCCCTGTGATCAGCTGACAGCAAATCACACCTCGAGAGAGCAAGCCTCTACAAGTGGCTCTTTTAGTTGGAAATTGGGTGAAAGGGATATTAGCTGCTCCCTGCTGCCAGTGTGCTGTTTAGAAAGCCTGATGTTCACTAAATGTGTTGGGCAGGACCTTCAGGGACTCATTGTCCTCACCTATAAAATGGGTGAGTTGGAAAAGTTAATCTGGGATCCCTGAATCCTTTATATCCAAGTGGAAGTTCAGGAAGTCTCCAAGGAGCAAAGCCCTCTCCCTAAGAGATGGGAGATCCAGTTTGGGAGCTCATGGATAGACTGAATACATTTAAAAAGTCACTTTATCTGAAGAAACACATGAGGCCGTGAATTGGGAGCTGGAAGGTCACTCCTCTGCGGGTCAGAGAGGGCGCGGCCGGGACCATTTCACCTTTTATGTCTAATATCTCAACACCGACAACCTAGAACGATGAATACGCAGCCCGTGATTCTAAACTCTAATGCCGGGCTCACCTGGACCATGAGCAGCCATGAAGGATGCTGGGTGACTCTTAATAAATGGTCTTGGCTCGGGAACCCCCGAATCTGGCACCTCTCGTTCTTTTCCACCACCTCCCACTGGTCCCCTGCAAGCTCCGGACTAACAAACAGTATTTAGTCAGAGAAAGGGTTTATTAAAAAGCTTATAAAAGCTAGAAAACAGACTAGCATCTATCTGAGCCGAGTTGGCAAAGGAATGCTTATTGGCCCATAAAATTCATAGCTCTAACTAGTCAAATCCCTTCCTGGTGCTTGGATCCCAAGGCAGATCAGTTGTGAGTTAAGCTTCTCCCTCCTCCCTTCTCTCTCTCTCTCGCTCGCGCTCTCATTCCCTCTGTCTCTTCCTCTTTCCCGTTCTCTCAGTCTCTCTCCCCCTTTCCCTCTCTCCCACTGTTTCTCTCCTAATTTTCTGTTTCTTTCTTTTAGTCTGTCTCTGTCTCTCTGAGCCTTTGTGTCTCTTTGTCTCTGTGTCTCTGTGTCTCTGTCCCAGTCTGTCCGTCTGTCTCATTTGCTGTGCCCAGGTCGGGCTTTCTGTTGCCCGCAGCCTGCCCCCAGCCCCGGAGGCCTGCTCTCGGCAGAGTCCAGGTCGTCCCCCTCCAGAGTTGAGCCCGGCTGTGCCCCCACTTGATGGCCCTTTCTTCCTCCTCCTCCTCCATGATTGCTGGAGCTGTGGGCCCACAGCAATTTGAGGAAGGAGGGAGGGCTGAGCCCTTGTGTTCAGAGAGACTGGGCGGCCCCTTCCCCACGGCTTCTTGGGGGAGGGGAGGACGTGGCACCCTGGGTGGCGCACGGGGCTGGAGAGCAGTGCAGAGCCGGCTCAGACCCAGACTGGGAACGAGTCTCTGAACCTCCCGGGCCGTGCTCCTCACCTGGAGAGTGGAGCGCCCCACACTTTCAATGCCCAAGATGGAGGAGGAGGATGGAGGCGTGGGGGCCTCAAGAGCTTCAGGGCGGGGAGCCGAGGTGTCGCCCTCCAGACTCCGTCCCGGTTACTCCCACCCCTGGCTCGCCAGACTGAGGGAAAGTCTTTGCAAACCTCCAAGTTCTGTGTGAATGTGGGGAGTCACAGGCAAGAGACCACCCCGACCTCCTACAGAGAAGGAAACTGAGCCCACAGACTCCCAGAATGCTTTCCTCACAACGGTGACCGCGCAGCCCATCCCCCATTTTATAAGAGGAGTTGGGGACCGGAGACATTGGAATGACTTGCCCCATCAAACACGGAGGAAATGGAAGCCCCAGGATCTGACCTCTGACCTAAGTCTCAGAGCCATCCCTACGCCTCCCAGACAATAACGGCCTTCATTGCTATCCTCCTGGGCTGGGAGCTCCTGGGGAGCTGGCTCGGTGGCCCTGGGAGCATGCCAGGACACTTACCGATGCAAAGTGGCGGTTCTCAAACTCTGGGGCCTAAGAGCCTTCTTTACATTCTTTGAAAATTACTGTGGATCCAAGGAGCTTTTGTTGTTGGGGGTGAGGCATCTTGGCCATATTAGAAAATATCTTATCATTAGGAAAATAATATCTGGTCCTGCGGCCCCCTGAAAAGGGATCCCTGGACCAGACTTCGGGAGCTGGGGTTCTAGGGCCTTTGGGGGTCACTGCCTCCAGAATTTCTGAATTTCTGGGCAGGAGCTGGAAGTCCCCTCCCCCCTTCTACCTCCTCTGTCTTATCGTTCTTTCCGTTACCCAGTTGGTACAGCTTTCCTGCCTGTGGCTGGAGATTCATTGGCCCCCAACGAACATACCCCAATGGCAAATTAAAACGGCCTCCTTGGAGGCTCCCACCTGGCCCCTCCAATAACCAAAGGCATCATCCCTGCTCCTCTGGGCCCATTCAACACACTTGGATATTAAGTCCTCCATAATTTCAGGGCCAGAATCTGTCTCCGTTTCTCCTGCGGGGATCTTTGTGCTAGAACGAAGCAAGTGGGAAGGAGGGAAAAAAAGAATTTGGCAGTCATTGTTGCCTTACCAAAAAGGCATTGTCCCGAGCCAGCCCCTTCTCACCAGTGTTGCTATGGGAGGAGGGGGAGCAGGAAAAGTCCCCCTCTGATTCGCCTCTAAAAGACCCTTCCTGATCCTCCCCAGCGTCCACTCCAAATGTGACTCTGTTCCCCCTCTAGAAATTCCCTCTTCGGGTCCCTCTGAGACATCTGTCTGTTTCTATGTGGACTCCACATTTCCCCAGCAGACAGTAAGCTCCCTGGGGGCAGAACCCTTGATGTTGTTGCTGTTTTGCAGGACCTTAATGGATGTTCTTAGAACTGAACGCAATTCAGACAAGCGGGCACCTCTAAGATGAGGAAGAGAAATTCATCAAAAAAAGCAAACAAGCAGCCTAGAAGAGGGACCGCGAAGTCAGCTGGGGGTTCTTATCGATCTGGACGGGTGTTCTAAGCGTCGAAAAGCAGCCACTGTGCTTAGTTCTGTGCAAAATGCTGAGACTATGAGGAGGGGAAACCATTCTGTGAGGGGATTCCACCAGCTTGTTACTTGGTAATTGATCAGTTACCTACTATTTATTATTTCTTTTTATTTATTTATTAAATCCCTACTACGTGCCAGTGCTAAATGTAGGGAATATAAAAAAAGGCAAACAACAGTCTAATGGAGGAGACACACTATCCACTGTGAATAAACGTGCTACAGTCAGGATAAATAATAATCGAAAGTAATGTGAAGTACTTTACAAATCTTAAAGTACTCTATTATTAAGTACTACATTACATTGTTAAGTTAGTTATTACTAATTAATATTAATTACCTAATTATTATCTGTCAATAAAAATTTGTTAAGCTTTTACTCTGGGCGAGGCACGAAGCTAAGCTCATTGTGGCAGGGTTAGGGTCTCTTGGAATACCACAAGCTCCAGAAAAGGTGAGAACCTGGTTTGGTGGAGGGAATTTCCTTATGTGGAAGTTTGATACATCAGCTAAACCACAGGACAAGTACCTACCCTATCTATCTATTTCTATTATTTATTTCAATATGTATATATATATATATAGAAAATATACATATTTAATATTATATATCTTTGATATTTTAAAATATATCTTAAATATCTTATATCTTAGAAATCATATATTTTATCTTATATATATCTTTAAAGTACACACATATATTATATATGAGCAGGTTATCTCCTCTAACAGAATATAAGTTCTTCAAGGTAAGGGATTCTTTTTATTTTTGTATCCCTCCGTAGGTGGTGCGGGGGATAGAGCTCCAAACTGGAGGCAGGAAGACCCAGATTCAAATACAGCCTCAAACGATGACTTGCCGTGTGAGCCTGAACATGTCACTTAGCCACATTTGCCTTCGTTTCCTCACCTGTAAAATGAGCAGGAAAAAGGAATGGCTCTTTTCCTTTTAGTATCTGGAGCCTGGTTTTCTCATTTCCCATCTACGGTTTTCTTTTTTCATTGTTTTCTCTTCCTCTGGAGAAACTTTAATGTTGGAGACTTTGCTCTTTCATTAACGGCCCAGAATGAGAAACCAAGCCCTGCAGGCCGGAGGTTCCTATTAATTTGTCTGTCTCTGAGCTCTTCCTCCCTCCGTTCTAGCTGCTTCTTCTCCCTCGGTGTTTTTTAGGGTGGCGAGCACCAGAAGTAATGACAAGGTTGTGATACACAGCCGCTTCCCTTCTCTCCACGGGGGACAATATCACTCATCTTCCGAGTGACTTGCTAGCTCTTTCTCACCGAATGATTCTTCACTCTGGGTGCAAGGAGACGGGGAGGGGAGACTTTTCCCTCACTGTCTCGCTCCTTTGTCTGCTTACAAGCAGGAACCAGCCAGCGCCATGTAGTGAGAGGCCACATCGTTCAGGGACCTCTCCCCCAGTGCACTGGCCCCTGACTCGCTCAAAAACAGCTAAATGACCTCAAACAGGCTGAGCCCCCAGGACTGACTGAGCAGAATGCAAGGGCGGCCGGGGAGACTTGCAGGAGGAGAAGGGGGCATGTGCTTTGGGTCTTTTATCTTAATTTTTGTGACATGATCCAATTATATCCATTCCACGGCGCCCTCTAATTACTGGGCATGAATAATGAAAGATGTCCCTTGTATTCTAGCCCTTCCCCCAGCCCCACTTCCCTTTTTCTCAGCCTACCCAGGCAGTGCAAGCACGGGTTCTACGGAGTGTCCAGTGGACAAGAACTAGGGTAAAGGGGATGGATCAGAAATGAAGGCAGAACGGCACCAGGATCCGGCTCTGCACTTGGAGACAGACACTCCTGGGGTGAGCCCTCCCTTAGACCCCCGGCAGCTGGGCATCTATTCAAATTCTCTGAGACTCGGCATCTTCCCGAAAAAGAAGAGGGGCAAGAGGACTTGGACCTTTCAATGACAAAGAATTAGTTCTCAGGTCGGAGGTCACAGGTTCACAGAATTAAAGCCCAGAATCTGAGTCACCTCTGCAGCCATCCACAGAGAAACCCTCCCGAGAGCCCATTCCACAAGTGGGCACTCTCAGTCTCTACTTGAAGACCTTCAAGGAGATGGAATAATCAATCCTCCTGCTCCTGCCTCTCAAAAGAAACCAGTCCACCTCCAGCCAGTCTCCTTATGAGATTTAGAAAACTATCAAAATCCTATCAAATCAAAGTCAGTGCAGCCTTAGGGCAGTCCTTTAATCTCAACATGTCTCAGTTTCAACTAGATAGTCGGGATGGGCACAACCCCTCAAACTCTGGGTTAAGCAGATCTGGCTTCTTCAGTGACTCCAGACAAAGCAGCCCTTCCCCGAGTCTCCATTAGCTCCTAGAATCATCGGCTCAGAACTAAAGGGGCCTGACACATCACATAGAACAACCCCTTCACTTTATAGCCAAGGAAACTGAGGCTGAGAAGTTGGCGAGTCACCAAGGACGCCCAGTGGCAGTGATGAGATTTAATTCTCCAGCTCCAGGCCAGACTCATTTCTGTTCCCATTCCCCTGGGCTGGGGAGTCTATACAAGTATTGCTCTAAAGACCGCCATTTTGTCTGCATCCACTTTTTCACATGTTCTCTGCCATTAGACTGGGAGCTCCCGGAGGGCAAGCTCGGTCATTGGCTCTCTCTGTATTCCCAGCACTTCATGGTGACTTGAGGACTTGGCTTGACTGCTATGGAAGATGAGGAAAGGAAGATTAAAGACTTATAGAAATAATGGGTTTGGAGAATGAATGAATGAGTGAGTGAGTGAATGGAAAAAGCCTTTATTCGACAATTGAAAGGTTAGGCTACGTGGCCTGTAACTCCCTCGTGGGGCTACACCTGAGTGTCTAAATCTGGGGAGGACGCAGGGAAGGGAAGAAGACAGTTAAGATTTAAGCCTTTAGGGAGAAAAGCCCATAATTCTGTTCCTCAGATACAAGTTTGGGGAGGCCCAAGAGGAGAAAATTGTAGGTTTAAGGTGATGGTTTTCAGAAAGCTGCTTGGAGCTGAATTGCATGCTCCAGTCAAGTTTTTCAACAACACGTCTAGTCCAGGCTCCTGGTTGCAGAGTTAGAGGAGACAGGGAAATGAGCCAAGGCCCCCTGGCCATCAAGTGGAAGACTCGGGGCCCGTGCACTATTGGGCCAGTGCTCCCTCCACTAAACTACACTGCCTCTGAATGGGCAGCGAGGCACAGTGGGAAGGGGCTTTGATTCAGAGTTCTACTTCCCTGCTAAGACGGAGGGACTCCAAGATCCCTTCCAGCTCAGTCTTGACTGTGGGGAATGATGGGAAAGGATCCCTTATCTCCAGGTCCCTATCTACTGGGGAGGACTGTTAACATCATGATTTCATTTTAGGAGAGAGAAAGGCATGTTTTCAATATAAGGGAAAAGAAGAGGAATATCGAGGGGGGGGAAGAAAGGAAGTTAGATTAGAGAAGCCTTGTCAACATCATCATCAAGCACGTGGGGTTTGCGAGGGAAAGCTGTCTGCCTTTGGGGGGAAAAAGAAGAAAGTAAAATCATTCCCTGAGTGGGGTCCACTCATCCTCCTACCGGCTCCCCTCCCACGGAGGGAAGAGACCTCACCTTTCCAAAAGTGGGCAGCTCTTAATTCCATGACAGACACTTCACGCTCTCCCCCGGCCCCCAGTATAGATGTAACCATGAAGCCGGGCCCAGGAAGCTCTTCATGCCCCAGCAGCCAGCTCCCTCTCGCCCCTTTGGGTAAGAGTGACCTTCCAAGTGAAGTGACCTTCATTTACTCCTCACAGCCTGGGCAGAAATGCCACAGAGAACCGAGCTCGCGCTGAGAGTTGACACTGATTAGGTCAGAGTTAATGCTAAGAACACAAACCTTCTATTTCTCCCCCCGCCAACAACCACTCGCCCCTTCACGAGCTGCCCATCGTGTGACTTATAAACAGGATTCTGGCACAGTGTCAAGGGTGCAAATTGATTTCCTTTCCCAAATAAAATTTTAAAAAGTAAATAAACATAGTGATGGTGGCTAATGAAACGCTACACGCCAGGTGGGGGAGAATTCTTTTGGAAAGGGATTTGGTCGCACCGAGGCCTCCTGCCCCCCACTCCCACTTCAGTAACAATACGCTTTCACAGAAATGCATTACCGATTAGCACGAGAAGCCCCCCGACACCTCGTGCGATGCATTTTGTGGGGTCTGTAGGAATACACAGGGGATTTGCCGTCCAAGAGATGGATTGGTCAATGAGACCCAAAAGCTGGCCTGGGCGTTCTAGTCTAATTCTTTCTCAACACCATTTTCTCTGAAGGGGAGAAGAAGCGGGTCTTGCTTCCCGGCTTCTTAAACTGCTTTAAGACCCCATGTGGAGTCTTGTGACTGAATGTGAGGGTCACAGACTTATGACTTATTTTAGTAAATGCTTGATTTGCTTACCTATTTCACATACCTATATGGCCAGAGTCAGAAAAAAATTATCCACAAGTGGAAAGTTTTCTAAGAAGCCCTGGTTTAGATCAAGGTGCCCATGTGTGTCCAGACCTCACCTCGGGGCCTCAGTTGTCCGTCTCACTTATGGGCTCACGGCCCAGGGCTTCCAAACGTCCGAAATACCAACAGCTGTTCACTTATTGGGAGTGATGGCGGCATCCCGCCAACCAATCGACCTAAGACCTCTAGTGCCCACAGGGAGACCTGAGAGGGAGACCTGAGAGGGCGACCTCACTGATGGCCAGCTGCTCAGACGGAGCTCGGCACAGCCTGAGGAAGGAACAGTCTGATGTCTTCTCTGCCAAGACTTGATGGCCTCTTGCGGGGGAGCCCTGGAGCCATTTTAGTGCCCATGAAACATGAAGGAGATAACAAGGTCCTTGACTTTATGTAGAAAAAGGCCAAGCCAACAGATGAGAAGTGAGCGAGGAGACCCCGAGGGGCGTGAGCCAGGCAGAGCATGGCAGGAGGAGGATCTGAACCCGGACCCTCTGCATCCACAAGGGTCCTAGCTCTCTCCTCCATAGGGTACTGCTTCCTACCTATTAATTCCACAGTGCTCCTGATTATAAATAGGGCTGGCCCAGGGTTTTCTCTTAAACTTAACACTTCCACTAAATCCATCCTTTCGGCAGTTTCCAGAGGAAATTATCCCCCACATTTGTCCCAGGCCTTTACACAGCTGGAATGGAGGGCCGTACCCAGGGAAGCCTAAGTCCTCTCTGGCAGGGGCCTCAAACACTGCCCACTCAGTGCCTAAATTTTACAGGGGAGGAACCGCGGCAGACAGAGATTATGTGCCCAGAGACAAAGCTGCCCAGTGTCTGATGTGGGATCTCAAAGCAGGGACTCCTGGCTCCAAGGAAGCATTGTACATTATGGCACCATCGGACTGCCAAGATGCCATGGTGATGGGAGGCAAACATGGTAATAAAGGGTTAGGCTTGAAATGGGCAAAGAAACAAATGCCCCCACAGACACACACAGCCTCCCTTTCCAGAGGTCTCTAAATCCCAGCCATGTCCTTATTTTCTGGCCCTGGTTGCCATCACTCCCTGTGCCAGGCATCTTGTGCCCCCACCCCAACCCACCAACACGGCTTCCAGCTTCCCGGGGTCTTTCCTACTCAATGGTAAACTATTCGAGGGCAGGAAAATCTTAAGCACTTAGCACAATGTCTGGCACATAGTATGTACGAGAGAGAGAGAGAGAGAGAGAGAGAGAGAGAGAGAGAGAGAGACAGAGAGAGAGAGAGAGAGAGAGAGAGAGAGAGAGAGAGAGAGAGAGACAGAGAGAGAGAGAGAGAGAGAGAGAGAGAGAGACAGAGAGAGAGACAGAGACAGAGAGAGACAGAGACAGAGACAGAGAGAGAGAGAGAGACAGGGAGACAGAGAGACAGAGAGAGACAGAGAGAGACAGAGACAGAGAGAGAAAGAGAGAGACAGAGAGACAGAGAGAAAGAGAGAGAGAAGAGGAGAACAAAGGAAAAGAAGGGGAATGAGGAAGAAGAAGAAAAAGAGGGGGAGAAAGAGGAGAAGAAATAGAGGAGGGACTTTTCTTGGCAGAGCTACTGAAGCAGGTTGCCATTTCCTTCTCCAGTTCATTTTACAGATGAGGAAACTGAGACAATCAGGATAAAGTGACTTGTCCAGAGTTACACAGCTACTAATTATCTGAGGCTGGATTTGAACTCAGGCCTTCCTGACTTTAGGCCCAGAGTTCTATCCATGGCATCAAGTAGCTACTTGATAGTAGCTACAAGTCAAGAAGAGCTGGGTTTTCTCCCTAGCTGTGTGATTTGGGGCAAATCACTAAATCCCTGCCTCAGTTTCCCCAGGAACAAATGGGCATAACAAGAGCCCTTAAGTGGGGCTGCGGCCAGGTGTGATGGTCCAATGACGTCATCCACAAAGTCCGTCTGTGGGCTCCCCAGAATGCACGGTCACTGTCTGCGGTGCATCCAGCAGCCAGCACCCGTGGCTCCCCCCTCTGGCACCCAGGGCACGTCAGTGCTGGGTTCTTCCCTTTGCCCCACTGCTCCTCTCTCCCCTGTGCTCAAGCATTTTCCCCCCCACACACAACCAGGTGGCTCAAAGGTATTGCTGCAAGGGAGTGTTCTCTCAGGCACCCCCGTATCTGGGCCCCCGGCGGGCACCCTCCCCTCAGGGGGCAGAAGCCCCACCAATGGGACACACGGAGCTTGCGGACAGTGACGAAGCTCTCCCCAGCCCTCGCTCAGGGGCACACCACTTCTGGGTGCCAGGAAAGTGTTTCCAGCCCCCTCCCAAGTGATCCGCCCCAAGGTTACAGCGCTTAACTTGTTAAATTGCACGGGGAGCTGAAGGGAGATGACATCATCGTCGGCCCTGGCAAAGGTCCCTGATGTCACTGGGAGTTACAGCAGCATCCACCTGCCGGGACGGCGACAAGGACGCTTTATGGGACGGGGGAGGGGGGGCTCCCGCCAACCTTCTGAAGGCCAGCCACGGAGAAGGGGGAGAGGGACACCAGACGGAGAGGGCGGGGGATTTTGTCATGGGCTCTTTCGAGATGAAACCCAAAGCAGCGGCCTCCCATCTTCATCTGCCCTCCACAGACTCGTCCCCATCGGAACCCCTCGGGATGCCAGCAAGAACCAGCTCTGCCCCCCTGCCACAGGCAACGTCCTCCCCGGTCAAATGGACGCTCCTCTAGGATAGTAGCACCCTCTGGACTCGCCCATAATCCCCTCCATCTACGACTCAGTCAATTCAACAGGCGATTCTTGAGGTTTGGGGTTAGGATGGAGAACCGGAGACAGAAAGGGAGAATTTCCTGCCCGCAAAGAGAGCGTGTTCTACTGGGAAGGAGACACACAGAAAGGGAGTGCCCCGAAACTTAATCTAAGGCACCAGTCAGACAATCAACATCTATGCTGTTCCCCAGGCACTGTGCTAAGCACTAGGGAGACAAGAAAAGGGGGACGAACGACAGGCCTTGCTTTCGGAGAGCCTGCAGGAGGGGGTAGCCAGGTGGTGGTACGGTGGATAGAGAACGCTCCTAGCCCTGGAGATGGGAGGAGCTCAAATCCAGCCTCAGACACCTACTAACTGAATGACCCTGAGCCAGTCACTTAACCTGGACTGCCTCCAAAACCAAATAACCTACAGGCAATGGGAGAGCCAAGATGCTACCAGTTACACAGAACAAGCTACAGACATCATAAATAATCAGCAGAGGAAAGGCACTAGGATTAAGAAGGGTTGGAAAAGACTTCTTATAGGCAAAAAGTGTGGTTTTAACTGGATCTTGACGAAAGCTAGGGAAGGCTGGAGGCAGTGATAAAAAGAGCACTGCAAGTGTGAGAGGGAATAAGCATTTTTAAAGCACCTACTCTGCGCTACGGACACTGTTCCTTTAAAAACGCAATGTCATCTAATTCTCGCACATCTGGGAGGTAGGTGCTCGTTATCCCCACTTTATAGACGAGGAAACTGAGGGGGAGAGGGATGAATGACTAGTTCAGGTCACACAGATAGGAGGTGTCTGGCACAGGACAAAACCAGACCTTCTGGACTCCAGCGACAGCGCTCTCACCACTACACCCCCTTCTCTGCATCTGCCACTAGCCCCTAGCAGGACCATTCTCCAGCGTTTCCAAGTCCGCACATTACGCACAGGATCTCCCCAGGGGAGAAGGGGGGTGCAGGAAGGGGACAAGGCCAGATGAAGTTAACAGGGCAAACATTCCCAAAAGAACCCTTGCCAGGGTCCTCCCGGCCCAGCTCCCTCCGCTCCACACCGGCTGCCCCAGGCTCTCAGCCAAGACCTGACGAAGGACGCGGAAGGAAAGGACGGAGATGAGGCGAGAATACATTCCGGACCGGGAGGCACGGTCTGTGCGGAGGCTCGGGGGTGACAGATGAGGCGTCAGGGAGGGGAACACTCAGTCCTCTAGCTTGGTGGGAGCTCACGAAGGTGAGCAATGTGAAACGAGGCTGGAGACCAATTTCTGAGTGGCCATGTCAGCTCATAACAGAGGGCTGGGCGCTTGTGACCTTTAGAGACCATAATGAAAGGGTGGGTGCTGAAATCCAATCTGTGCTTTGGGGCAATCGTTTTAAAAGGATGTGGAGGTGAAGGGAAGGAAGGAGGGACAAGAAACCATCCAGACAAGGGGACTGTACAGAGGCTGAGCCAACATGGCGGTTCAAGCGTGCATCACATACAAGGGACGGTCAAGGGTAGACGTGGCAACTGATCTGGGAGGGAGCAGGACAAGGAAGAAGGGAAGGTCCGGGATGACTTGAGGAGAATAAAGCCCATTTCCATCTGCTTTCCCATCACACATGCAACAGATACGGCAGGAAAAGCAGAGCCAGGGACCCGAGCAACGTCCTCCCTGAGTGCTAAAAGATTCTGAAGGAAAAATGAGAATTATTGAAAAGGAGAAGCAATTAAAAAAAAAACCAGGCCAAGGAGACTCACAAAGGGAGGAAAAGAGATGAGGGACACTCATCGGTAGTGACATCATAAGACTTGCCAAGGGAGCTTGAAGGTTAGGGCAGCCCGACAGGAGCTGGCGCACAAGCACGGAGGGCCCAGTGGACTCGCAATCGTGCTGAAGGGGCCCTGGGTCTGGGACCCAAGCTGAGCAAACCATCAGAAAGCTGGGGAGCCACGTACGCCTTAGGCCAGTAGCTCCCTTCGGGGCCTCTGAACACTTAACTGAGCCCCTAAATCACCACAAAAATCAGCAGCACGTGGGATCCACGCTGACCCCGGCTTGCGGAATAGCATCAAGTGGCGGGGAAGCAGGCAGAGAGGGACTAAGTGAGGCTACAAAGAAATGGGGGGAATAAAGATAGGTCTGGGAAGTACAAAAAAAGAGTGAGACATGCTTATAGAAGGCAGAACACGATCCAAATAGTACAGGTGATTTCCCAGAAAACTAAACATAATCTAAATGAAATGAATTCGAATTAACTAGAAAACAAAACAAAATCTAAACAGAACTTTTGGAATGTAAGCTCCTCAGGGGCAGGGATTGGCTTGTGTGGGTGTGTTTTTTTAAGTCTCCGGGACTGCGCTTGGCTTGGAGTGGGCACCTCCTAGATGCTCACTGACTGACAACAGCACCAAGGAGAGAATGCCAGTCTAGGAGTCAAGACCACTGAAAATCCTGCCTCAGATACTTCCATTACATGGCCTTGGACGAGTCACTTCCCATTATTCCACCTCGGTTTCCTCTTCTGTAAACAGAGAGGGCTGGACCATGGAGTCTAAGGTGCCTATCAATGGCCATCCACATTTCATCTTCCTTGAGGCTCAGAAGTCAGGATTGGATGCCTTGGGAAACATGATCGGGGAAAGGAAACACGGGAAGGAAAAAGCAGGACTTGGGAAGACCCAGGAGGCAATGAATCCCCCCACTCCCCGTGGCTACAGAGTAATGTGGTCTGTGGAATAACCGGTGTGAATGACAGCTGTTTCAAAGGGAAATGGGCTGCAGAGCTCCCCATCGCTGGAAGTCTTTAAGAAAATAGCAGATGACAATATGTCCAGGGTTCTGTGGAGGGGGTTTTGTTCAAGAAGCAATCACCTGTGGGGAGCTGGGGGTACAAAGCCAGAAAAAAAAAGCCCCTCCTCTCTGGACCTTTGTGTGTTATTGGAAGAGACAACTTGCCTACACTGAAGTATAGACAAAATATCCACGCAAAGTAAAGTGGGGAGCGAGGGATCAGGAAATCCCTCATGGAGAAGGCAATATCTGAGAAGGAAATTCTCAGAAATTCTAAGAGGCAGTACCAAGGACAAAATGCGTACCTGGTGAGGGGGCCTGAGAGGGCAAAGAACAGGAGATGGGAAATGGTAGATCGTGTCCCAGAAGGCAATCTGGATGAGCCACGGAGAGGGACGGCGTCATGTACAAAGGGGCAGGAGGTGTTTGCTCTTGCCTGTTTCTGCCCAGCACAAGCGAGCACGTAGGCATTAATGGATTAATACGAAAGATGGCATCGGGAGGAAGGACACGGGCCATGGGGAGCCCATCCACAGGCAGACGACTGGGCGTGAGGGGACCGGAGGAACCAGTTCTAAGGGGTTTTGTTGCTGTTTTGCCTGGAAAAAGCAGGTGTAGGAGGGACGTGAAATCCCTCTTGGAGGCCGGGAGGACTTTCATGTGGCTGAAGGATTAGGCCTGTTTGACTTGGCCCTGGCTACCTGAGTGGGAAGTGAAGGGTGGGAAATTATGGAGGAAAATTGAGGCTCCGCCGAAGGAAAAACTTGCTAACAAATCAGAGCTCTCCAAGCATGTAAAGATCAAACGTGCCAGGAAGAGGAGGCTTTGGTTTCATTCAATCCTACGGCCATTAATGGAGCAGACACCGTGCTCTGGGCACTCTAGACCCCCGGGTTCCTGAGGACTGCAAGAACAAAGTGACTCTTTGAAGCTCCCTGTCCTCGGGGAGCTTGGAGTCTGTGAGGAAAGGAATACGGGAGGTGACTGACTTAGAACATGAGGGGAGCAGGGAAGCAAATAGAAACTGCTTGGAAAAGAAGGGGGGGGTCATTGGAAAAGGGGCTAGTAGCCCGGCGGAGGGTCAGGGGGATAGGGAGGATTGAGGGCCCTTCGCTCAAGAGAGAGAGCACGGAGATGGGAAGTGTGGCTGGAAAGAGTGAGTCAATTTTTCTGGAATAGCCAAAGACCAGCTGCCGTTTATAGCGCGCTAAGACTGGCCTAGCCTGCCTTTGTTTGGGGCTTTTTGTGAGCTTCACACCAGCCCTTGGAGGGAGGTATTATTGACATGAAGAAGAGAAGTGACTGAGGCTCCGAGATCCTGACCCACACAGGTCTAGTTCAGCTCTTCCTCACCTTGTACCCGATGAAGGCAATGGCTTCCTGCTTGTCAATCCATCCTCCACGGAGGCCCAAGTGATTTTCTTAATGAGTATTATCTTCTCACTCAATAAAATTCAGCGGCTCCCCGATGAAATCCAGCCCCATGCACCTTTCCCACTCGCTGAGTGACAGGGTGACTGAGGGAGCGTCACGCTTTCCATTTCCCACTTCTGGGTGTTTGCTGCCTGAGCCGCCACAGGTCAGTAAACTGAGGCCCTGCTCTCCCCCCGAGGAGAAGGCAGAAGGGACGGTCGTCGGCCTTTATTTTTCACTCGAGCTCTGGAAAGGAGCCCGCTGGAGTTACTCGCAGGGGCCAGTGCGGATGGCAGGGGAGCGGCAGGTTTTTACAGGACCAGGCAGGAAGCGAGGTTCACACCCTGTGGCCAGATGTTTCAAGGTGGTGAATAAGTCAACAAAGACCCAGGCCAAATTCCTGGGCTGGCTTCAAGGAGCTGAAATGGGCCCTGCCTCTGAGGAGGCCCAGCAGCCAAACCGGCCCCTGCAGGGACGGTTCTGGGGCAGCCCGGGGACTGGGGAAAAGAGTCATGTAGGAGAGTGATAAGAAAGGAAGGTCTTCCTCCTGGCTCCTTAATGCAGGAGGTGCAATAGCTGCTGGCGGAGAAGAACTTTCCAGGTTATTCTAAAAGGAGGCCAGAACAAGATATGACCCCTGACCCTACAGGCTTATGGGCTAACCCCCATTCACTACCAGGCAAGGCTGTTATTCCAAATGGACAAGGGGGGTGAAGGGTTCCTTATTTCTTTGTCACCAACCTTATAAGGATAATATAAAGATTAAGGAAATAATGCTTTATGAAATTTCTCAAGAATTAATGTCATTCTATGTGTTTTGTTTGGAAAGAGGTTAAAAATGCTTCACATACATTGGATTATTTGCTGTCTAGGAGAGGGGGAAGAGAGGGTGACTGTTGAAAGCTATCTATGCATATGTTTTGAAAATAAAAGCTTTATTGATTTTTTAAAAAGAGTGAAAAGTACAATTTTGTTGTTATTCAATCATTTCTCAGCAGAAATAACTAAGACTGGTTTGCCATTTCCTCTCCAGTTCATTTTATGGAGGAGGAAACTGAGGCACACAGAGGTAAGGGACTAGCCCAGGGTCACATGGTTAGTGTCAGAGCTGGATTTGAACTCATACATCTTGGAAAAACTGCTGCAGCCTAGAATGCTGGGAAAAATCTTGACTGGCAAAGGGAATAGAGTTCTAGAAGTGGACTCAGGAAGACCTGAGTTCAAATTCTGCCTCAGACACTGACTATACATGACAAGTCACGTGATCGGTCTGATTCAGTTTCCTCATCTATAAAATGGGGAAATAACATCCCCTGAATCCCTGTGTCTCTGTGAAGATAAAATGAGGTCTTTGTAAGGTGCTTTGCAAATCCTAAAATGCTATATAAACACCAAGTGTTACTATATGAATGCCAACTATATTGAGTCAGATAACTTTAGCTAACCTCAGATTCTTCATCTATAAAATGAAAGTAGCGTGGAACTCCAATTCCAGCCTCATCTATTTGGAGAAATCCATTTTTCCCTACTGTTGGAGAAGTGAAGGCAGACTACAGATGGGAGCCTCTGGAGGGGAAGGATTCCCGGTTTGGTCTCGGTTCTCCATGCCGAGTACAGGGCCTGGCAGTAAGCACTTGCTGCATGGAGTAACAGCTCCCGATCTGAATGTCCCTTTCCAGCTAAACAGGGTGCATGGACACCCGATCCCTCCTCTCATCCTCACCTGGAATCCTCACTTGGTTGGAGCTTATACTAAAGCATCAAAACAAAGGATCGTGGCTCTGGAGAACGCGAGAAACACTTTTCCCCCCAAAGTCCTGAAAGTCAAGTAAGATGCGGCTCCTTTCCCCCTCTCCCTGCCCACGTGTACCCTTTTATAGTACAGGGGAATGTGAGGAGGGCTTTGCCCGAGCTTTGCCTCCACACAGGGGAGATGATGTGACTCTTAGCTGAAAGGAGAGTGAACATAGATGATCTTATGGATTTACTGTATTCTTAAGTGCACTTAGCACATGGCTTCAGCACACAGTAGGGCATCCCCTCCTTTTCCCATCGCTTCTTAAAGCTAAGATTTCTATCTTCTTTTCCTCTTCCTGCTTTCTTGGCATCTTCCTGGGAATTAGTCAATGAGTTAGGCTCTTCCTTCTTCCTTCATCATCATCATTATCACTAGGCAAGTTCTGTGCTAAGCACTAGAGATAAAAAAAATATATAGAAACAAAAGTCCTGGGAGATAAAAAAGAGATCCCCTCAATCACAAGCGCTTGTATGTCTGAGCTGACTCTTAAGATGACCCTGCGGATGGAGAGTCATGGAATTCGAGCTGGAGGAGTGCTTAGAAGACCCTCATTTTACAGACAAAAAAAAGGGAGCCACAGAACTGGTGGGAAAGCAGGCCGAGGTCACACAGGTACCACGGATCAGAGCTCGGGTCTGAATGCATCCAAAGGCCAATCCTGTGCTCCTTCCCCTGTGCCCTGGCACATCCTGGGTTTCTGGAAAGAGTACAAGCAAAATAGGCTGCTCTGTTTGTTTTAACTATCCTTGGTTACAAGGGAGGGTTCTTTGCGGGGCTGAGGCATTGCAAGAGATAACAATGTCCAGAAAGCATCAATAATTTTTAAGAGAATGGGCAATAACTGGATGGCCCACAGCCTACCTTATGGCCATATGGACTTAAACAAAGAGATTGCTTTGATTGATGGAACTTTCATAAAAAAGAAGGGCTTTTCCCTGGAATTTCTGACCCTTCTTCCCCATCATTTAGTTGCTAATCTCACAAAGCAAACAAGAACTTTATCCCAAGCTAAAATCCTTAAGAGAGCTACTTCTGATTTCAGGGTTGTCCTGTTGGGGAATCCAACTGCCTCCCAAGCAAGACCACAAATTTGCCCCAAACTATTTCTCACATCATCACTGAGAAAGACTAGCTGAGGGGAAGTGACCTGGCTAACACCCCCAACTAGTAAGAGAAAAAGGCAGAATCTGAGCTGAAGAGAGGAGGGAAGGGGAAAGAAAGAAAGGAGGGAGAAGGGAGAGAGAAACAGAGAAAAAGAGGGAGAGGTGGGAGAGAAAGACAGAAAGAAAAGGAAAGAGGAAAGGGAGGAGAGAGAGAGAGAGACAGAGAGAGACAGAGAGAGAGAGACAGAGAGACAGAGAGAGAGACAGAGAGAGACAGAGAGAGAGAGAGAGAGAGAGAGAGAGAGAGAGAGAGAGAGAGAGAGAGACAGAGAGAGAGAGAGACAGAGACAGAGACAGAGAGAGACAGAGAGAGACAGAGAGAGAGAGAGAGAGAGAGAGAGAGAGAGACAGAGAGAGAGAGAGACAGAGACAGAGACAGAGAGACAGAGAGAGAGAGAGAGAGAGAGAGTGAGAGAGAGACAGAGACAGAGAGAGAGAGAGAGAGAGAGAGAGAGACAGAGAGACAGAGAGACAGAGAAGAAAAAGAGAAACAGAGACAGACGGAGAGCTTTGAAAAATGGCTTTCTAGAGGCGAGTCCTCCATCCGTGGCTCTAGGAGACTACTGAGATTGTCACATGGAGCTCTGACGGAAACAGCTCCCTCGGAGGCTGAGCCAGCCCTGCCCCGGCCCGTCGGTGCCTCTGGCTCCCAGAGGAGCTGCCCTGGCAGCCAGTCTCCCGGGGCTCTCCCCCTGTTGCTCTGACCGCAGGCTCTGGGCTCGGAGAGCGCCGGGATTCTCTCGCCCTCCCAGGAGGTGCTCCCTTGTGCATTCATGGGGCTCTCCTTGTCCCCCGTCCCCAGCTCCCAGGACTCCTGCTCTGGGCCCACATCTTCATGAAACAACAACGTGCTTTCCCAAGAGGGGCCCTGCAGGCCGCGAGCTGCTGGAGGCAAGCCCGGGCATCGCCTCGCCCGGTGCCCAACAACGCCCTGTTTATCTGGGGAGCCTCCCCCGGGGGAGCTCATTTTCCCGAGAAAGTGGATGTCGTGCTCGAGAGCCTCGTGGGCCGGCTCCCTGGCACTGGCGAGCCCAACTCCGGCTCTGTAATTAGCGCCTCCTGGAGGAGCCGGCTGCCCTACAGGGGCGATCTGCCTGGGAGAAGGCATCGTGATGCTCCTATTGGTGTCCTCCACACTGAAGAGTGCTGGTATACCAAAGGGCTTTAATAAGTGCTTCTCTCCATCTCTCTGCCCCATTAGGGGGTGATCTGCTTGAGAGAGGGCATCGTGCTGCTCCCTATTGGCGTCCTCCACACTGAATAGAGCTGGTATACCAAAGGGCTTTAATAAGTGCTTCTCTCCATCTCTCTGCCCCATTAGGGGGTGATCTGCTTGAGAGAGGGCATTGTGCTGCTCCCTATTGGCGTCCTCCACACTGAATAGAGCTGGTATACCAAAGGGCTTTAATAAGTGCTTCTCTCCATGTCTCTGCCCCATTAGGGGGCGATCTGCTTGAGAGAGGGCATCGTGCTGCTCCCTATTGGCGTCCTCCACACTGAATAGAGCTGGTATACCAAAGGGCTTTAATAAGTGCTTCTCTCCATCTCTCTGCCCCATTAGGGGGCGATCTGCTTGAGAGAGGGCATCGTGCTGCTCCCTATTGGCGTCCTCCACACTGAATAGAGCTGGTATACCAAAGGTCTCACTAAGTGCTGCTTCTCTCTCCCATTCATTCCTAAGGGCTTCCATGGGTCCTGGATGAGAAACCAGAAGAGCCTCTGGCAGAGCTGGGAGAGGCGGCGTGTGGAGGGGAAGCTTGTGCTTTATTCAGTTTCAGTTGATGCGTCCGTTTTCCTAAACTTTTTTTTTAAAAAACTCTTGTTTTGCTGAAAGACCTTGAAGAAGGGGAAACACCAACTCTGGAGTACCTGCTGTGCTCCCGTCGTGAGCCAGTTTTTCCAGGTGCCAAGTCACCTTCCGTCACTCCTGCTTCTGGGGCCAAACAAAGCCACCGGCCTGCCGCTCTCCCTGAAGGTGACGTCCCGGCTGCCAGAGGCAGGGGCTCAGGCCCTTCGTGCCCTCCCTAAGTCGTGGCCTCCAGGTCCTTGATCACCTGGAGAACATCCCGAGTGTGTGTGAATGGACTTCATTATCCCAATGGCACCTTGACCATCACATTGAAATAAAATAATGTCTCACTCTTAGGAGACTGATTAAAGTCCTTCCCACCGGCTTTCAGAGGAATTACAAACGGCGTGAATTCCGAAAAGCCAAGGTTTCCATAAGAACGACAGGCCGACAAAAAAAGGGGACGGAGACTCAGAAAAGGGGGTGGCTCGGAGGCCGACGCGAGGGGCCAGAGCACAGTCTGCTCTCTTAGAGCCGTGTCTGCCCCAACAAACGTCCAGTACATTAAGGCCATAACTCCATCCTGGAGTTATAGTGACAGGGAAAAACCACTCAGGCTGGGCTTTCAGGCTTTATGAAGTTACCAAGTCCCCTGGTGGAATTACAGCACAATTATGGACAACCGGGGGGACATTATTCCTTATCTTAACAGCAGTTAAAAGCATGGCGGCACAAAGGGCACTAAAATGCCAGTTTCTTATTAGCAAAAAGCAGGGAGGACCCCCAGTGGGCACACACACACACTCACACTCACACACACTCACACTCACACAGGGCCATCTGCAGAGGACGGTTCCTGATCTGCAGTGCACGCGCGCCTATTCCCTTTACGACGCACTGTGTCCTCTGAGATCATTAACAGAGCTCTTTACAGGTCACACAGTCTGAAGTAATGCGCGTCTGGCCCCTTCTGAAGGGGAAAGTCAATGAAGGCCGAAGCTCCTTTAGAGTCTAACCAGCAGAGGGAGAAGCAGACACCGGACACAGGCTCTGCCAGCCCAGACAGGCGCTTTCTACCTAAGTGTGGACAGAACACCCAGGCTCCCAACCTCTTCCTTCTCCTTTCCCCTGGATCCCCCCACTCACCAAGTCCTATTAATTTCCCATCTCAGACACTGCACTCATCCAGGCCCTTCTCTCCCTTCCCACAGCTTCCCCCATGGTCCTCCTCGCCTCTCCCATGGCCACCAGGCTTTCAGTCTCTCCTGTCTCCAATCCAAGCTTCACACAACTGCCAAAGTCTCCTAAAGCACAACCCACCGTGACTCCCTGATGACCCCAGTAAGAAGGCTCAGTGGCCCTATTTTCTTTGGGATAAAGCTGAGCAACTGGGCATTATAAAACTTGCACACTTCTGCCCCCGCTTACTCTGCCAGGTTTTGTATGATCCCCTTCCACGCAATTCCATTCTCCCCCACACCTTGGCTTTCCACTCCATTCACGTCACTGCACAGTCTCCCTTTCCTCATTTCTGCCTTCTAACTCCCTTCTAACATTCATCTGTAAGAGGAGGACGTCTGGGATCCTCATAGCTATTACTGGTCCTCCTCCTGAGAGGCTCTTGTATGTACTTTATACGTTACGTCCCTCCCACCATCACTTTAACAGAGGAGAGATCCCGAAAGACCTCTTCTTGGGGACTCATTTTAGTCATGGCGGATTCTTCAGGACCCTATTCAAGGTTTTCTGGCAGAGATGCTGGAGCAGTTGGCCATCTCCTTCTCCAGCTCACTTGACAGATGAGGAAACTGAGGCGATCAGGACAAAGTGATGTGCCCATGGTCATACCCCTAGAGGCCGGTTTTTATTTAGTCTTCGTATTCCCCCTGACATATGGAACAGGTTGGTCCAAAGGCCTTGGGCAATACCAGGTCTTTCTGATCAATAATAAAGGCTAAGTAAGGGAAGTGCTAGCCTTAATCCAGAACTGAGACCATTTCAAGGGTTTGGTGCTGAACCTGAAATTCTTTGTGCAGTGTCCCAACAGTGGCCCTGGTCTATACCATCAATTGTGGAACAAATGGAATTGCATAATTGCATAATCTCAAGATTTAAGGAAAAGGCCAGAAACTAGGAGGTGCTGCCTAGGGATACAATACAGGGCACAGACATGTGAAGAGCACAAATCTTGTTTGCCTCAGTTTGCTCATCTGTAAAATGAGCTGGAGAAGGAAATGGTGAACTCCTCCAGTATCTTTGCCAAGAAAACCCCAATGGAGTCACAAAGATCCAGACATGACTGAAAAATGCCTGAATAAAAGTGAAAATAGTCATCTTAAAATATTGTGCAATTGTGAAGTTCAGGCTTCTAATTTCCCTTTGAATTATTCACTAATCTCTAAATCCTTACTCTTTAAGGACTCCATTCTCCATTCTCAAAAGCAAAACCTAATCTGGAGAAAATCTATGATAAAATCATTCACATTGTAGTAGAAATTAGCTCACTTTTTTTTGGTGTGGTGACAATAATATAAATAAAAGCTATTTGAAAGCAGAGAATATTCTTCCTTCGTTCCCCCTTTCCTTCCTTCCTTCTTTCCTTCTCCACATGATACCTCTTTTTAGAATACACTCCCTTCATCATTTCCTTCAAACAAGTACTCTCTCTTCCATGAAATATTTACTTATCTCTTGCTATTAGCTGTTTTTAAAGCTAGAACAATCATTTCATCAGAGGGAGTGACGTCTAGTGAGGAAGTCTCTGCCCCACAACTTCAGTCTCAGAAATCAGGCATTGAGCGTTAAGTGCTTTGCCCGAGAATCACAGAGTCCTCCAGAGCAAGATCAGCTCTCTCTCCATCCTACCCAACTGCCTCTGTCCCTTTGACTGGAGCTATGGATCTGCCTGTGCCTGGGAAGTGAGGAATCATCTCTTCCAATGGGGATGGACACCTGCTCTTCAGATGAGGGTCTTAAGGGGTGACCTGGTATCCTGAAAGGTTAAGGGATGATCCAGGGTCACACAAGGGTATTTTCAGAGGGAGGATTGAAATCCATATATTCCTGACTCTGGGGCCAGCTTCCTGCTTCTTATGCAACACCAACTGCCTTTCATGACTTTGAAAATACTAAGTCATTATTTTTCTAAGTACATGGTGTATTTCCTGCCTCCCCAATAAAACGCAAACTCCCTAAGGTCAGGAGATTTCTCTTTCAGGCTGAAGAACAGAGCTCAGAGCTTAGATAACTACTGAGAGAACAGAAGACTTAGTGGAAAAATCAGTCTTCATAAATTATCTTGGGGTTTGGGGCTTGGAGAAGATGGGGAAGACAAGGGGATATCCCCGTAGAGATAAGGAAAGAAAGCCAATGGCGAAAGGAAGGGGAGAAAAGAGATTAACGTGTCTCAAACCAAAAATGGATGCAAAAAGTCTCTCACAGAGGTTTGGTGCTTGGGATCTTTATAATACTAGAAAGAGACACTAGGTACCAGCCACAGCTCTAAAGTATAAAATTAAAAGGAAAAAGAAACGAGCCTAGTTTTACTCACTCTTCTTTGAAGCTAAAACTTGGCATCTGGACCAAAATCTTCCTCTGGATATTGTCATGGTGCCCAGAGCCCAGAGGATTTACAGCCAAGCAAATGGTCTTAACTCTACTGCAAAGACTTTTGGGAAAGGGCAGCTGGAAACGCTGATGTTGCGTCCGTGCGGTTAAGATGGACGCGCCTCCCAGAGGCGAGTGAAGAAACTCAACCATGGCCCAAGACAATCTGTGGGTGTGACCTGGAATTTTCTTTTTCAACAACAGGGTTCTATGGTCCCCCGAAAATTAGTCTCCATCCTAGGAGCCCCATCAAAATGACGGCATGTGGACAGCCAAGCGTTGTGACCGAGAAGATCATAGCTGCCCATCTAGAGAGCAAACTGTAAACTGAGCCGTTCGGGCGAGAAAAATGGCCCCGTGTTCCCAGACGGGACAGAACTGTCGATGATGATGGAGTGGGAGTTGCTTATAAAAGTAATAATAGCTGGAAAGATCCAAAGTGGGGGGAAAGCAGATGCCAGGAAGACGCCTCAAGTCCCATCCCGCATGGACCAGCCGTGTGACCTATGACTCGGGTGACGTGTTTAACATCACTGTGTACCAGGCAACTGAACCCATGGCGCTCGTCTGGAAATGAGGAACTGTCCCTCCTTCCTCCCCAACGGTTACTTCTGGCTACCTCTTTTGCATATAACAGGAAGTTACTAAAAAAAAAAAAAAAAAAAAAAAAAAAAAGATAGAGAAGAGAAAAAACTGAGTAAGGAAAGTAAACAGGGAATGGGAAGGATGGGTGGTGTGATTTCTAGGACAGAGAGAAGTGCTTTGGGGCGTGGGGGTGCTCAAAGAAAATACTTTGGTCTCTTAGGAGCTTCCCAGGAATCCATACTTCTTGGAACCTTGTCTCTCTTCGTGCAGAGAAATCAACCACAAGGCATATTCCAGTTGAATTTTTTTTTTAAATCAAAGGCAATAGTTTCCTCGAGGTCTTTTCTTTTCCATGTTTCTTTTCCATTCAAAGAGACAACCCGAAATTCTCCCCACCCTCAGCCCTCCAAACCTGCTCCAGAGACAGTCGGGGTGACGGACGGGCAAGCTCAGCAGTCCTGCCCGGGAGCACGGGGAATCCCAAGAGGCCACAGATAATGCTTAGCTTAAGGCCGTCCGGAGGACTTGCCTGTAACTGTGCCCCCTCGCCCACAAGCAGATCCAACGACTGCGGCTCCTCTGAACATCGCTTCAAATGCCATCTGATGACAACGTGACCTTTGGGGACCAGAGACACATAACAAGCCCACGTGGGAAAGCAGCTCGACGGGGAAAGTGGAGGGAGCGAGAAGGGGGCTTCTGAAGGGCCTGGGAGTAGCTCCCACAGCTCTTTACTTCTTTTCTTTTCTAAAGGGGCGGCGGACGTGTGCCCCTCATTGGGCCAGGGCCAGGCTTGGAGGATTCTGGACTTGGTGGTCTCCAAGTCCTGCTCTCCTCCTCTGCTTAGGGGGCCCCGGGGGTTGGCACCCAAGAGCAGCATTGCTCTCAAGGGCAGGGCCAGCACCTCGGGAATACCGGCAAGCGTGGGCCCGACTGTCCCAGTGACTGTGGGGGGAGGTCAGGACGCTGACCTCAGTATCTAAGAATTAGCTAAGGGCTCGGGCAGAGGGGACCTGGGACCCAAACTCTGTGAGAGGGAGAGATCACTCAGAGGGACATGCTAAACACCCAGTGTGCAGCCACTGCCAGGGACTGGGAGGTCCCCAGAGAATAAAACAGCCCCTGCGCTCCAGGAGCTGATGACGAGCCCCTGAAGTACCCCCATAGGCTGGTGGGTGATCCTTCAGTCTAGGAAGGGGAAGACTTGGGGGGGAGGGGAGGGGGAGGGGAGGGGGAATAAGATATTTTCCAGTAATTAAAGGAGATTTTTTTTAATCTATGAAAAAGATTTTACATATAGACACATATATATATAATGTATACACATAGATATAATGCCTACACACGTGATGCATAATTACACACACATATATAATGTATGTACATGTACATGATGTGTACACACATATAATGCATACACGTACACGATGCATAATTGTACACACATGTATAGTGTATGTAAATGTACATGGTGTGTATACATATATAATGCACATACATGATGTATGACTATACACACATAATGTATGTATGGGTACACGATGTATACACACATATATACTGCACACACGATGCATAATTGTGCGCACATGTATAATGTACACACATGATGTACACACACACACCCCTACATTATAGAGAGGGTCCCAATGGGAGCTTCAGGCTCATTCTCCTCAGCTCCACGGGGTAGAAAGGAGCGGGAGCCGGAGACGAGCTGGAGCGCACAGGTCCGCAGTCAAAGGGCCCTGCTACGTGCCCGGCGCCCCGGGGGAGGCTGCACGGTCTGGGAAACCCATTCCCACTCTGTGTTCCTGCCCCCTGCGCTCACACACACACCGCACACACACTCACACACACACCGCACACACACTCACACACACACCGCACACACACTCACACACACACACTCACACACACACCGCACACACACTCACACACACACCGCACGCACACACACTCACACACACACCGCACACACACTCACACACACACACCGCACACACACACACCGCACACACACACACCGCACACACACTCACACACACACCGCACGCACACACACTCACACACACACCGCACACACACTCACACACACACCGCACGCACACACACTCACACACACACCGCACACACACTCACACACACACACCGCACACACACACACACCGCACACACACACTCACACACACACACTCACACACACACCGCACACACACCGCACACACACACACCGCACACACACACACCGCACACACACACACCGCACACACACTCACACACACACCGCACGCACACACACTCACACACACACCGCACACACACTCACACACACACCGCACGCACACACACTCACACACACACACCGCACACACACACACACCGCACACACACACACCGCACACACACACACACCGCACACACACTCACACCGCACGCACACTCACACACACACCGCACACACACACACCGCACACACACTCACACCGCACGCACACACACACACTGCACACACACTCACACCGCACACACACACACCGCACACACACTCACACCGCACGCACACTCACACCGCACGCACACTCACACACACACCGCACACACACACACCGCACACACACTCACACCGCACGCACACACACACCGCACACACACTCACACCGCACACACACACACCGCACACACACTCACACCGCACGCACACTCACACCGCACGCACACTCACACACACACCGCACACACACACACCGCACACACACTCACACCGCACGCACACACACACCGCACACACACTCACACACACACCGCACACACACTCACACACACACCGCACACACACTCACACACACACACTCACACACACACCGCACGCACACACACTCACACACACACCGCACGCACACACACTCACACACACACCGCACACACACTCACACACACACACCGCACACACACACACCGCACACACACACACCGCACACACACTCACACACACACCGCACGCACACACACTCACACACACACCGCACACACACTCACACACACACCGCACGCACACACACTCACACACACACCGCACGCACACACACTCACACACACACCGCACACACACTCACACACACACACCGCACACACACACACACCGCACACACACACTCACACACACACACTCACACACACACCGCACACACACTCACACACCGCACGCACACACACTCACACACACACCGCACACACACTCACACACACACACCGCACACACACACACCGCACACACACACACCGCACACACACACACCGCACACACACTCACACACACACCGCACGCACACACACTCACACACACACCGCACACACACTCACACACACACCGCACGCACACACACTCACACACACACCGCACACACACTCACACACACACACCGCACACACACACACACACCGCACACACACACACCGCACACACACACACACCGCACACACACTCACACCGCACGCACACTCACACACACACCGCACACACACACACCGCACACACACTCACACCGCACGCACACACACACACCGCACACACACTCACACCGCACACACACACACCGCACACACACTCACACCGCACGCACACTCACACCGCACGCACACTCACACACACACCGCACGCACACACACTCACACACACACCGCACACACACACACCGCACACACACTCACACACACACACTCACACACACACCGCACACACACACACCGCACACACACTCACACACACACCGCACACACACACACCGCACACACACTCACACCGCACACACACACACCGCACACACACTCACACACACACACTCACACACACACCGCACACACACACACCGCACACACACTCACACACACACCGCACACACACACACCGCACACACACTCACACCGCACACACACACACCGCACACACACTCACACCGCACGCACACTCACACCGCACGCACACTCACACACACACCGCACGCACACACACTCACACACACACCGCACACACACACACCGCACACACACTCACACACACACACCGCACACACACACACACCGCACGCACACTCACACACACACCGCACACACACACACCGCACACACACACACACCGCACGCACACTCACACACACACCGCACACACACACACCGCACGCACACCGCACACACACTCACACCGCACGCACATTCACACACACACCGCACGCACACACACTCACACACACACCGCACACACACTCACACACACACCGCACACACACACACCGCACACACACTCACACACACTCACACACACACACCGCACACACACTCACACACACACACCGCACACACACACACACCGCACACACACACACCGCACACACACACACACCGCACACACACTCACACCGCACGCACACTCACACCGCACGCACACACACTCACACACACACCGCACGCACACACACTCACACACACACCGCACGCACACACACTCACACACACACCGCACACACACTCACACACACACACCGCACACACACACACACCGCACGCACACTCACACACACACACCGCACACACACACACACCGCACACACACACACCGCACACACACTCACACACACACCGCACGCACACACACTCACACACACACCGCACACACACACACCGCACACACACTCACACACACACACCGCACACACACACACACCGCACGCACACTCACACACACACCGCACACACACACACCGCACACACACCGCACACACACTCACACACACACACCGCACACACACTCACACACACACCGCACACACACTCACACACACACCGCACACACACACACCGCACACACACTCACACACACACTCACTCACACTCACTCACACTCACTCACACACACTCACACACTCACACTCACACACACACACGTGTTTGGAGGAACTTTATGTAGAGAACTAAGAGTGACAAATATTTGAAGTGGAAAAATACGTGGAAGCCAGGATTAGAGCGGGAGTACGCGCTTCTACGTAAAGTGGGGGGGGAGGGGCGGGGGATGGAAGCTGGCGCAGGGAGGCGCGGGCGTTGGCGGCCCGGTGCCAGGGGCCCCGCGGCCGCCGCGCCTCTGAGGTGCGGGAACCAGCAAACTGAGAGCGACTGCCTGCCTTCTCACTCCGCCCCGCCCCCATCTGCGCTGGCCTTGCCCGCCCGAGAGCCGGGAGCCTAAGGGAGCGTGGAGGCCCGGAGCGGCCCCCGGCCGCCTTCCTAGAGGCCGGAGCCCCGCGCTAGTTAGAGCCCCTTGTCCCTGCGCCGCGCGGGCTCATCCTGTCAGAGCGCTCCCATGGGGGGGGGGGAGGGGAAAGTCAGAGGGATCGTGGGGTTGGAGGAGCTGTTCTAGAGCGGGCAGAGAAAGATCGGGGCAGGATTCTCTGACCAAGCGTGTGAGGCTCGGGGTCCACCTGTCTCCCGGAAGTAGGAAACATTTATTTAACCATGAGAGGAAAAGAATAAAAAAGAGAGACCGAGACAGAGAGAGGAAGGGAGGGAGGGAGGGAGGGAGGAAGGGAGGAAGGGAGGAAGGGAGGGAGGGAGGGAGGGAGGGAGGAAGGAAGGAAGGAAGGAAGGAAGGAAGGAAGGGAAGGAGGGAGGGAGGGAAGGGGGGAGGGAGGAAGGGAGGAGAGGAAGGAAGGAAGGAAGGAAGGAAGGAAGGAAGGAAGGAAGGAAGGAAGGAAGGAAGGAAGGAAGGAAGGAAGGAAGGAAGGAAGGAAGGAAGGAAGGAAGGGAGGAGGGAGGAAGGGAGGGAGGAAGGAAGGAAGGAAGGAAGGAAGGAAGGAAGGAAGGAAGGAAGGAAGGAAGGAAGGAAGGGAGGGAGGGAGGGAGGGAGGGAGGGAGGAAGGAAGGAAGGAAGGGAGGGAGGGAGGGAGGGAGGGAGGGAGGGAGGGAGGGAGGGAGGAAGGAAACTTTGGCACCCCGGACGGGGAATTTGACATGACTCTCAGACTTCTTAGTTTGGATATTGCAAAAGAAGAAACAACAAACATATTTAAGCCCCAAGAAACACAGGACTCAAGACAGTTCCTGCCAAAGAGAAGAACTCAATTTACTAGAAAGGAGCTTTCCCAACTTCTTAGAAAGCATTCTATACAAGGGAGAGTCAAAACAAAAGGCACAATCCAATTTTGATTTTTTCAGGGTAAGCTGAGAGATCCATAGGTGTCCTTGACCTTGAGCTTTCCTTTAACTCTGAATGAGATGTGCTCACAAGAGGGTCTCCCCTCTGACCTCCCCCCTTTCCTTCAGGAAACCCCCACCTTGGAGTGTGGGTTATTCATAGAATGTCCTTAAGTCATTCACTTTTTCATGAGAAGGGAGGCCTTGATAAAAGGAAGAAATCATTGGAACAGAGAGAACCAGGATTTCAAAGTCCTTTTTTCCATTTACCACCAATACATTTTGTGACCTTGAATTAAATTCATGTGAATCTTATTTCTGTACACAAGGGTCACTGATCTGACAGTCTTACAAATTACTGAGCTAATGAGCTGTGGACAGAGAGACTGAATTAGGACATCATCCATGGCAGACAGAGCACGGGGTCTGGAATCTGGAACCCAATTCTACCCATTGATGTTCACTACAGCAGCCTTAGGCAGTTTCCTCCCCTATAAAGAAAAAGATTGGAGCAGATCAACCACCTCTGAGATCACGTCCAGCTCTGGAGCCATGATCCAGTGTGGTTCTGCTGGTGGTCATTGTGGCAATTCTGTGGTTGAATTCATGTACACAAGATGGGGATTTGATCCAACAATGGAAGCTGAAGTTGGTCCCTTCTCCACAATGTAGAGTCTTGGGGAGATTTCTAGAGCTGGAAGATTAGGAGTCTTGCCCAGAATTACACAGTCACTGTGTCAGAGGCAAGACTCACATTCAACTAAGTGGTATTGACTCCAAGACCATCTCACCATTCACTACATATCACCCCTGCCTTTTGAACCTAAATTGCTGCCATTGCAATCACTGCAGCCCTTCTTCCTCATCATTTCTCAGACAAAAGTGTTCATAAAGCTTTTCAATTTTGAAATTCACCGATAGCATAAATGAAATAAAAGCTGTTTGGGTGGTGAAGTAATTAGAATCCCCCTAGCCTAAGGGAGAAGCAGCATGAGAGGGGCAACCAACAGGCAGATAAGAAGTAGACGAGATGATTTTCGTACTGGAAAATATCCCCATATAGAAAGCCCTTTTAACACAGGTATTTCCATAGCACCAAGTTTAGAAGACAAATGATCACCAGTCCCCAAATCTCCTCAGACAGTTGTAATTATTTCATCCCAAACAAAGGATGGTAAACACTGCCTTAATTATTTTTCTTTCTGTGCCTTTTAAACCTAATCCAGGATACTGCATGGTTGGACATGACAGTGTCAGAGTAAAGATCAACATCTATCAGGAAGCGGTGAATGGCTTTTTGCTCTCCACCTCTGATCTTCAACAAAAATGAATCTCCATTTACTATTATTATAATTTTATTACTATTTAATAGTTGGCAGTTATCTAGAATTGTAACATTTGCACATGCACAGGATCTCATTTGATTCTCCCAACAAATTTCTGAGGAGGCCAATAAGTTGCCCAATTTGTGGTTTCAGGCCCTCTGGTCTCTGAATCCCTACTGTGCAACACGGTACCCAGAACATAGATTCATGGATCTAGAAAGGGAATAAACCTTCATATTCATCCAGACAAATCTCTTCAGTTTATCTAGAAGGAAGCAAGATCTGAACTCAAGTCCTCAAACTTCAGACTCAATGATCCTTCCACCACACCAAGATGCCCAAGATTTCCTGTGATAAATTGTGATTTCATCAGCTCAGGGAACTCCTCATGTGGTAACCACCTCCACCAAGACAGACTGGTGACTTCTCTGTAATTTACAGTCTTAGAGCATTGCCTCTAAGGGCCTTGTCCACTTCCATACAACTAGTTAAGGTCAAGACTTGAATCCAGAACTTACTGGCTCCAAGTTGGCCTCTTGTCCACTGGTACATCACATTTGTGCCCATTTTACAGACAATAAGACAGAGAGTTAGAGAAGGGACTCGTTTATGGTTACAAAACCAGTGGAGACTTGGAGCTCTCACCATTTGTGCCCATTTTACAGACAATAAGACTGAGAAGGGATTTGTTCATTACAAAACCAGTGGAGACTTGGAGCTCTCACCATTTGTGCCCATTTTACAGACAATAAGACTGAGAAAGGATTTGTTCATGGTTACAAAACCAGTGAAGACTCTGGAGCAGGTCTGGCCCCCTCGCCACCTGTGTGATGGGCCTCCTCTACAACCTGAGCAAAGCCAGCAAAATGACCTGAACACTCACCTGGGTTTGTTTTTTACAACATAAGCTAGAGGAGGTCTGAGAAAAAAAAATGCCCATCAGCCACAAAGGGGGAAAGAGGGTTCCATGGGGAGTCCTATTTTTCCTTCAACTCATTAAAGGAAAAGCCCAAACTGACCTGACCTTGAGAAGCACGTGACTGTGCTCAAAGGTCCGGCCCTTGACATTTCCTAATGTCTCCCAAGCAGAAAGCCCCTTGGGGACCCGGCCACGAGGCGTTTTTAAGTTTGGGGAGCCGAGGGCCCGCTCCTCCAGGGATGAAAGCGGAGAGGACGAGGGGGCGACTCCGGAGAGGCCGGCCAGGCCCGGCTGTTTATTTTGAGACACACTTCTGCTGGGACTTGGCTTATGGCAGTCAGAGCATTCAAAGGCTCCGGGATCTGAGGAACACAAACAGATCGCAGGTGGCAGAAGTCCAGGGGAAAGCTTCCCTCCCCATCATGGGGGGGGTCAGCCCCCTCTGCCTTTTATATGGTAATTTCAGCTCCTCGGAGTGGGCCTGGTCCGAGGAAAAAGAAATAAATAAGGCTGACTAATGGCCTGCGTCCCCAGGGGCGGGTTTCATGCCATCATCTGTTTTTTCAGCTTTCTGGTCACACTTTCCTGCCCGGACATCAACAGCTCCCAACATGGGACTCTGACTGAGCCTATTCTGGCTGCAGCCGCCCCCGCCGCCCCCCAGCAAAGGGCGGGAGCCAATCCACATGCGGGACCCTTCCCAGGTCAAGGCCACCCCAGCCACGGCCATTACTGGCCTCGTGCTCTGGGGGGGGGCTCTTTCCAATCGAGAGGTGCCCTCTCCTAAGTGAACCAGCATGGCAGGGGAGGAGAGAAAGGAGAAAAGCAGGAAAACGGGGAGTCTGCAGGGATTCTGGAGCAGCGATGGGGCCCCCTCCATCCTCTCCAGGGAGAAGCCCACCGGCCTAGACCTCAGCAAGCGCCCTCCGGGACAGCCCGGTGCTCATACTTGGGGACCGCTGGGCTTGGGAGACCTCTGGAGGGGAGAAAAGAAGGAAGCCCCTCCCCCCAGTCCCCCTGTACTGAGACTGTGCCTTCCGGGGCCCTGCCTTCCAGCGGGATCCACCATTCTGGGATAACTTCTCTTTCTCTTCTGTTTGAGGGGGAAGCAAAGTGGGGGGGAACTTCTTTAATTTGGTCAGGCTCTCGGACCCCCAGAACCGGCAAGGCTGGTTAAATGGTGCCACTGGACTTCTCTCCTGGGTCTTTACAGCTTTGGCTACATTCAGAATCAGGTTTAAGCCTGGGAAAATTGGGGGAAAATTCACCAGTGAAACACAGAAGTTTTTAAGAACACGAGAACCGGGACGCTTGTCCTTTCCCTCACTGCTTCCTTGATCTGCACAGAAACTCCTTTCCTGCTGCCCGCTGAGGTCCCCGGGGAGCCTCCGGGCTCCCTCATGCCGCCCCCGCCTGCCCCAGCAGCCCTCCCCCAGATCTTCCCCCAGTGCACTGTGGGTAGAACAAGAGCAGGCAGCCAAAGCCTTGTGGTCCTCCGGGGGCGGACAGACTGGAACCCGGCTCCCTGTGGAGGGTGGCTGATGTGAGGAACCCTGTGAAGTAGCCGTGCCCATCACCCAGCCCTGGGATGGAAACTGGTCCCTGGCTCCAAACCACAGCTGGCCAGCAATTCCCACAGAAGACCCGGAGGCTGGCTGCTTTCCCTCCAAAACTGTGGCTGTGCTCGGGTCTCCGGCTGCTGACATCCAGGGATGCTCCTCGGAGCACGTAGACGGCACACCGAGGCAGAACCTGCAGAACCTGGGCCAGGACGGTGACCTGGGGGAAGGCATCTGCATTTTAAGTCCAAAGACCTGATTCTGCTGACTGTTACCGGATGACCACCTCCTGGCTCCCAGGGTCCTGATCTCAGAATGAGGGGGTGGGCCCCCAAGGGCACCCCCAACTCGGCCTCCATGATTCTGGCTGTAATCTTGGACAGTTAGTGTAGCTGGGTCTCAGTTTCTTTATTTGTCATAGGAGATGTTTGGCCGAGGGGCCTCAAAAATCCCTCACACCTCCAAATCTCAGGCTCAAGTGAAGTCGAGGCCAGGGGAGGGATGTGCCCCAAATCAGAGGCAGCAGTAAACATTCAAAGCCGGGCCTCTGATCCCACATCCCCCTGTGCTCCGCTGCTATTTCTTGTGTTTCCGTCTCCCCAGAAAATGAGCATCTGCGTTCAAAATATAACTTGGTTCTCCAGATCCTCCTTCATTTCTGTCTCTCTTAATTAGGCTCCTGGAGGATTCCATACAACAATGGCGGCTGCGTGGATCTGAACGTTCCATAGAGACTGCCCATCTTGAGACAGAAGCCTGGAGGATGTTTTTTGCTCATTGCAAGAAAAAGAAACCTCTCCGACTATTCAAAGGCCCCTCAAGTGTCAACACTTTGAGGAGGACGATGATTAGCAGCATGAATGTCAAGTCTCAGAAGCCAAGAACTTTCTAAAATGAACCCATTAGGAAGTACTTAGGGGAGATTCTGTCCTTGAGAGTTTAGCTTTGCTGACTAGGAGAGGCAGAAAAACTGGATCTCTTTGGGGAAGAGGTTTGTTTATTTGGTTTACCTCAAGTCAGAGGAAGAAAAAAATCTAAATGGTTTTAAATGACCCTAAATGTTTATTTGGATTTGGGCAGCTCTCATCTGGCCATCGAGGGCTATGGGGAGACGGATTTCCACCCAGAGGTCACCATGTACACTTACTGGGCTGTGGCTCCCCAATTATCTTTTCCCTGCTTCTATCCCTTCTGAAAAATAAGTAATGGGACAGGGCCCAGAGAGGGAATCATACGCCCTGAGCCTTAGATTTGCATAGAAACATCAGTAGCTCCCTAATGCTTCTAGGATAACAGACTATTCCCCCTCCAGAATGCCTCCCTTTCCTCAAGGCTCACAGCTCCCACAGGAGTGCTTTCCACTGCTAATGCTTCCCCTCTTCTCAGTTAATTAGTTTATATATTCTCTAGTTATCTTCTATGCAATATGTGGTCTTTCCTTTTAAACTATAAGCCCCTTGAAGGCTGGTATGATCTCATGTTGCCATTGTATTCCCAGACCTGAAACCTATAGGTACTTAAAAAAAATTTGGGATACAGAATTACTGAATTCAAATTCTGACCTCATCACTCCCTAGCTGTGTGACTCTGGGCAAGATATTTAATCTCTCAGCTTTACTTTGTTCAGCTGTAAAATGGGGATAATAATAGCACCTATCTCACCGGGACATGACAATGGTCAAGTGAGATAATATATGGAGATACATGATATGTTTGTTTGGCAAACATATAAATGCCAACTGATGTTGTTAGATGGATGGATGGAAGGAGGGAGAGATGAAGGGAGGGAGGCAAGGTTGGAGGTTCACTGTGCTCCCATCCTCAGATAACGTTTTCCATTTCTTCAGACTATATAGAGAGTAACTAATAGAGAAAACATCTTGTTCTAACATCAGAGTATGAACAAATCAAAGCCACGCCACTAGAGGCTAACAGAAAATCAGTTAAGGGAGAAAAATAGCCCTTAGCTCCAAGAAAAGCTGAGCCGATTTGTGCCTGGGAGAAGATGCCCGAGAATCACAAGCTGAGGGTATGTGAGTTCTCGGGGTGGGGAGAGGGAGGGCACACGCAATCTCCTTTCCCTTTCTGAATGGAACCACGAAGACTGAAGCCACATTTCTAGGCATCTGGCCATCACCCCCCGCCTCCCGAGTGACCACGTCTAATTTGGCCGGCCCACCACAAGGCTGTCTGGATTGCTGTGAAGTCCAGCCAACCATGCTAAACCTTGAACTTGGCCTTTGGGATTGAGATGCCTGCGGCAGGTTTTTCTCAAAGCTCCAAAGAAAGTAGAACTTGGTCAGATGGGGTGGTCAGGAAATAAAAAAAAAAAAAAGACAAAGCCCAGCTCCTTCATGGAAAACAGAGCTAGAAAGGTAAGGGAGGGAGAGGAGAGTCGGCTGCAGGAATAAGTACTGGAGTGATCGTGGCAGCCCCCATCCCTTAGCTACTAGCAAAGCTGTTATCTGAACTCGGGTCTTCTCAATCCACATGGAGACCTTTGCCAAGGCTTCCCTGCCATCCCAGGCTCCTATTCTCTCCCGAACAGCTTTGTCCAAGAAAAAGTACCGCCTTCATTTTGTTTTTTTTATCAACTCTGAGGCACAAAATAAAGTCCTGAAACAAATACCATGCTAGTGGATCTCTCCCGCTCTCCTTCTCTCCCTCCATACCCTAATCATTATGTTTCTGGCCAGAAAGCTACTCTTTGGGTGGAAGGGAGTCTTTAGAAGATGTCATGAAAAGATAACTTTGCTATGGAAGGAGAAAGTAGCCCAGTCACTGGGAATCCATTAAATAAACTGTTTAAGTGGTGGACCGGGCTATAAATGAGCAATAAATCATGCAATTATGAGCGTTTGAATTGGCAAGATAATAAAAGGAGCAGGAGGATAATCAGAGATTAATAGAAAAGATCTGTGAGGGACCCCCCTGCAATTAGCAAGAACAGAGCCTGGCACGGCCCGGGCACCAATGTGGCTTTCATTAGGGAATCCGGGAACCTGCTTCTGGGACGGAGCCCGACTAGCTTGGAAAAAAGCAAAGCCCCCCCAACTTCAGCTCCCTCCTCCCGGGCTCCGCCCACCCTCGGTGGGTTCCTGCAAGCACCTGGCCCAAATGCCTACCTGATGCTGGGGGAAGGCCTGCCGGAACCCTAATGGAGACGTTTCCTGTCCGGCTCGAGCCCCTCTCGTCCGTGTAACGCCACAGACACACAGCTCACAGACCCCACTACTCCTGCAGAATGGCCGCCTTGACTCATTTTTTCTCCATCCCCCTTTTCCCTTTCACCTTGTTTTATTAATGGCACCTCTTAGAGAGATAAATGCCCCCACACAAGTGATACCACTTAAACAGATAAATAGCCCACGCCAGAGAGACCCGGAGAGCACAGGAGAAACCCTTGTCTTATTAGACTAGAACCAGACACACCGTATTAATGCACGGAATCAGCATATGGTTCTAATAGGCTTTCTTAAAATGATTTATCAGCTGTGATTAAGCCTTCCACCAGAATGTCTATCTTCATAAATAAGGCAGGAGTGCACCTTGCTCTAAAATGTATCTGCAGTATCCTATTACTCAGCCATGGATCCTGGAATCCATTTACAACGCGGCTCTGGGGAGCCCGGAATGGGTGTGCGATGGCCGGTCTGCCCCTGGCCAGAGCCAAGATTTCAGTGTCTTATCTCCGAGATTGTCTTACTAGAAATCCATTACAATGAGGGCTCGTCCCCCGCTGGGCCAGTGCTGGGTGGGACTGAAATATGAACAGGTAATTAGGAGCCTGATTTTGCAGTTGGCCCGGGGAGTCCAAAGCTGCCGGGAGAAGGACGGGGATGGAGAGCAGGATCCCTGCACTGGAGGGGTCCCAGGCATTGAGCGGGCTCTTAAGGAATCTGGCTCCCATAACCTCCCCCTTTCCTCCTGGAGGAACAAGACAGGAAGGTTCATGAGGAATTCGCACCCGCACTGGGCCATCTGTCAGCCTGCCACTAGCAGAGGCAACTCTGGGGGAGGACATCTCAAATGGATGCTGGGGAAGGAAGGGGGAGCACCTGCCTGGAAATGGGAAGGAGAAATGGGGGGATGCTGGGGAAGGAAGGGGGAGCACCTGCCTGGAAATGGGAAGGAGAAATGGGGGGATGCTGGGGAAGGAAGGGGGAGCACCTGCCTGGAAATGGGAAGGAGAAATGGGGGGATGCTGGGGAAGGAAGGGGGAGCACCTGCCTGGAAATGGGAAGGAGAAATGGTGTTTTTCAGATGAGCTACACACTGATGCTGATCAATTGCTCTACTTCTTAACACCCACAGGAAGTGGGTGCAGTTGTCCTGGAGGGGCGCGGGTCACTCATTCCCTCAGGTGGAGTAGAGACCCCCAGAGTACGCAGCGGATTCAACGCCAAGAAACATGGCGGCAAAAAGTTTCCACCCAAGGGACAAGAGACCTTCCATGGAAGCCTATAGATAAGGGGTCTCCTTTACACCCCTTGCAGATACTGAATTCAGAACCCACCCCATAGACGTTTGTATTCTCTCATAGACATATCTATATAATATATGTATGAGTACCCTACCCCTAAGTGTATATGCACATGTGTACTGTATTACCCTACGGTTTCATCTGTGTGAGAAATTCCTTCCATTACTCATCACTTATGGTCCTATTGCCCTGACCCAGTCCTGACTCAGTTTCTCTAAGTGTTCTGCTATCAGCTCAGAGCTCAGTCCAGCAAAACCCCCCTCCCTCTTTATCAGAATACCTGATAAAGATAAAGATTTTAGGATATCAGAAGGCTCCTCCCCCCATTTCCGGTGGCTGGCCCCACCCTGTCAGAGCCCCTTCCGCTCTCAGACCCCTGACTCCGCCCCTGCCTCTACCCCTTGTCTGAGCCTCCTGTATATAGTCATTGAGACTGGTTGGCTGGATTCAGTCCTGGGACGGAACCATGGATCCTTCTGGTCCCGGTAAATCTCTCCCTTCAAATGAATCATTAAATACTCGCTAATCTCAATCTTGCCTCAGTTTCTCGCATTCCCTCCCCTCCCCCACGCTGACCCACTTCCGGACTTGCCCCTTCTCCCCCACCACACTGAGGATCGGGCCCTACAGAAGAGGGAGCCCGCGAGCCCCTGGAGGCCGTGGAGGAGACCAACCCTCCCCGGTCTCCGCTCAGAACCCCGTGGCCTGGTTAGAGGGAGGGCTGCGCACTGAACGCCGGGTCCTGGGGCAAAGCCCGGCTGTAACCTCGCCTTGGTAAATCCTTTCGGGCATTTGGAACCCTGCGCACAACAAATCATGCGGGGGAAGAAGCCCGTTCGCAGCGGGGAGCACAGCTGCTCCCGCCATCATCTGCACTCAATCCGGCTAAATCCACGGCCAAAACACGCCTGGTTTTCTTCTCCTCTGAGATGGCCTGGGAAGAGCCCCCCACCCACCCACGGGGCCACGTGACCGGGCGGGGTGAGGGGAGCCGGGCTGGGGGCCATTCTCAGGGTCACACACGCGCACGGACAGACTCCGGACCTTGGATGAACAAGCTGCTGAAAGGCCGCTCCCAAAACGGACGCCGGCCCTTTCAAAATGGCAGCCAGGCAGCCTCGGCTCCTTCTGGCACTCACCATAAATGCGGACGGCTCCAGGGCCCCAGAGGGAGGAGCGCAACGAAGCGGGGACCGGGGCCTGAGGCGGCCCCTCCTGGCCTGGGGGACCCTGGGTTAGGAACTTCGGGTTCCTGGACCCCCTAGAGCTCCCAAAACGAAGACCTCGGCCTCGAGGTTCGCACCCAACAGGAGCTTCATGAATGACGTCAAAGAGGATCTTTTGGAAAAGCAGGAAAAAGCCAGAGTATCTTCCCCAATCGGGAAGGCTTGCCCCACAATTTCCTATCCTTTTTTTTTTTTTTTTTTGCTGAGGCAATTGGGGTTACGTGAGGTCATATTTGGATTCAGGCCCTCCCGACTCCAGGGCAGATGCTCCCTCCACCAAGCACCAGCCGCCCCAGGACAGATCACATGCCCGCGGGGCTTAATTAGGAAGTAAACCCATCAGTCAGTCAGTTAACCAGAATCAAGCGCCCCTCATGGTGGGAACTGTAGCCCCCCAGAAGGAAAGCTGCACGGACTGGCCGGCAGGTTAAAGGCCGCGAAGGCCCGGGGGACCCCGGCTGTGGTTGGGGAGTTTCATTGGATTATGGGGAAATGCGCCACAGAATCAGCATGAGGCCCCGGGACATCTGGGACCCCGCATGAATCGGCGCTTACACAAGTCAACTTCAAGAAGTCATTGGAAGCTTAAATACTTCGGTCACATGATGAGAAGAGGGAGTTATGGGAAAAAGCCCATGTTGGGAAAGATTAATGGGGAAGGGGGTGACAGAGGAGAAGAGGATAAATAGGAGCCCGAAGCAGCCGCGTGACTGAGATACGGTGGAGGAGAGAGGGCGCAGCCTCCTATGGCCCACGGGGCCACAGAATTGGAGACGATTGAACGACCCGCCACATGCAGCACTATGTACAGACCGCGGCACAAAGACCACCTGGGCCCAGGCCTAACATAGACTCTGGGTGTGGTTCTGCGTGGGGAAAGGGACTTCCCACACCGGGAGATACCTGGTCTCCTCACGTAGCAGACGCGTGGCAGGTGCACCAAGAGAAAACTGAAATGGCGCCTGCCCTCGGGAGCCTGCTCTCTTGCTGATATAAGCAGAGACAGGTCCGGAGTAATACCAGGACAGCACTGACCACGGAGCCTGGAATAGGGGGGGGGTTCTGGGAGGAAGAGCCGGAGAGGCCCCGAGGGAGAAGCCAGGAAACTGGGCGCCCCACAGCGCAGCCCGCAGGTGGCGGTGGGAACTGCACCCATCAGTCAGGGCCCCGCCCCGCCCTGTCTTTGCCTCAGTGGCCCAGTGGACATTCCCGCCCCCCCCCCCCCCAGCCCAGAAGCAGGGAGAGTCGGTGATGGCCCTCTGAAGGGGCCCAGAGGCTCCTGGGGCAGCGGACCGCCCCGATTTCTGACATTCTGTCCCAGAGAGTGGAGTCCAGGGCGGGATTCAGGCCAAAAGGAAGAAAACGGCCCGCCTGGTGGGGACTCTCTGTGACCGCCCGTGATCCGCTGGGGCGGGGAGAGAGGGCGCTAACTCCATATTCCCTCTGACGGCCGCTGTCTCCCACCCAGGAGAGCGCAGAAGCGGCGGGGCGGGGCCCTGGGGCCCTTGGCACATCTGGGTGCAAGGAGTTTCCCATCAGCCCCGCTTCCCACGGGAAGGCTCGGATTCCACCCCTCCCCCAGCCAGGCCTGGGAGCACTTGGGCTCCCGTGAGCTCTTGTTTTTGTGATTTACTGTTAGCTTTGGGAGGGGTCCCCGAGGTCTGCGGGAGGCAGATGTAACTCGGGGTGTCAGAGACTGACCGTGACCTCCGGGGAAGACCTCGGAAATGGAGGGCGTGAGACTTGGAGAATGAAGACCCAGAAAGGAGGGTCTTGTCCCGGGTCAGACGCCCAGGCCCAGCTCTCTGCAGGCTGGAACCGAGTGTGTCAGAGACAGAGACAGGGACAGAGAGATGGAGAGAGAGAAGAGAGGTGATCACATACAGAGAGAGAACAGCACAGACTCCACCTGGAAGGGCCCTCAGAGGCCGTCAGAGCCAACACCTTCAGGTCACCATCAGAAAGCCGAGCCCGTACAAGTGGGAGGACTCCCGTACAAGTGGGAGGACTCCCGTACAAGTGGGAGGACTCCCCCAAGACTGTACAAGTCTCCGGCCCTCCTCACTCTGCCGCTCTCAGTGGCTTTGGGGGGAGGGACTGAGGACGCTCTTTTGCCAACATTTGGCCAGATTTCATGATGTGATTCCTCCTTCTGGAGCGGGGCTTTTCCCTCACCCTGAAACAGAAGCTTTGTCTTTCAGTAATTTTTTTTAAAAGTTGGGCTAGGAAGGGGAAGAGGGATGATGGGGGATGTTCGCCTTCCAGAGCATCAGCACGGCGCTCAGTGGAGAGGAAGCGGGGAATGAGTGGGCCCGGAAAGGCGCTTTGGAAGTCTGGAAATCACTCTCAGCTGGCAGACAATTCCTGGGACGTGCTTGTGCCCACGCGGGGGCGAGGATCCTGGCTGGCTCAGTGCCCCCAGTGGGGCCCCCGGCCCGGCCCAGGTAATGGGATTTGGACAATGGGCAGCCGGACCCAACCTGGAATCACATCATCCTGATGGGAAAGGAAGCCGGCCTCGGAACAGGGGGAGGGCGGGAGGCCGCCCTTTTGTCTGCCTCAAAATCGATTTACAGAGGAATATCCTGGCCAAATAATTCGATTGGGCTCATTCTTATCTGTGGTAAATAAGCCTGATGGGAAGGCGGGCCTAGACAAGCTGGATTCTCACCAGCCAGGATCGGTGCCTGAAAGTTGGGCCATAATAAGGGGTTTTCTGAGCGCTCCCATTTTTACAGCAAAAGGAAGCTGCAGCTGAAGTCAGGAGGGATGAGCTCAAAGCCAGCCTCGGACACTCACTAGCCGTGTGATTCTGGGCAAGTCTGCCTTAGTTTCCTCATCTTAGAATGGGGATCATAATGGCAGCTCCCTCTAAAGAGCTGCTGCCAGGAACAAATAAGATAATATTTATAAAGTGCTTTGTAATATGTATACATATGGTGCATTTTAACATGTACTCTATATGCCTGCCTGTCATCTAGGGGAGGGGGTGGAGGGAAGGAAGGGAAAAGTTGGAGCAGAAGTTTTTGCAAAGGTCAATGCTGAAAAATTACTTGTGCATGTGTTCTGTCAATAAAAAGCTACAATAAAAATAAAGTGTTTTGTAAACCTTAAAGCTTTATGGAAATGCTAATTAGCATTACTATATTCATCATTATTATTGGTAGAAAATGAGTACTACGTTATGACACTGACAATGCCCAGCTTGGCCTGGGGAGAGAACTGAGAAATTGCACCTCCCTCCTTTCACCACAGAGGTGGGGGCTCTGGATGGGAAGTAGTATCTCTCCCTGCCTCTCATCGCTGTCATTCTATCTCTATCCATCTAGAGATGGAAACAAGGTGAGAAGGGAAGGGGTATCCACATTATAGGGCCAAGTGTTCAGAGCACAGTCGGTGGTCAATAAGACTTTGATAACTGACTGACGGAACTGTGAAGATTACACAGCAGACATAGCAAGTGGAAAAAATGGAGTTTTTAATAAAATAATAAGGGATGGTATAGACATTTCATCTTATGAGAAGGGGAGGAGAAGGGAAGTAAGGAGGGAGGGAGGAAGGAAGTACATAGATGCAGAAGTAGAGGCCACATCAAAGGTCATCTAGTCCAATCCTCCCATTATACAGTTGTGAAAACTAAGGACAAAGTAGCTTAAGATTTGGCCAAGGGGGCAGCTAGGTGGCGCAGTGGATAGAGCACCAGCCCTGAATTCAGGAGGACCCACGTTCAAATCTGGTCTCACTTAACACTTCCTGGCTGTGTGATCCTGGGCAAGTCACTTAACCCCAGCCTCAGAAAAAAAAAAAAAAAAAAAAAAAGATTTGGCCAAGATCAGAAAACTCTTTAGCAACAAAGCTGAAATCTCAGTCCCAGATGTTCGGACCCCCAGCTCCACACTTGGTGGCTCTTAGCAGCTCAGTTTTAAAAGTGGATTAATAATACCTGTTGTTCTTGCCACAAAAATAAAGTCAGATTTAAATAATTGGAAAGCCATTCAGTGCTCTTGGATAGGCCGAGCGAATATAATAAAGATGACAATACTCCCCAAACTAATCTATTTATTTAGTGCTATACCCATCAGACTCCCAAGAAACTATTTTAATGACCTAGAAAAAATAACAAAATTCATATGGAAGAATAAAAGGTCGAGAATTGCAAGGGAACTAATGAAAAAAAAGTCAGAGGAAGGTGGTCTAAGTGTACCTGATCTAAAGCTATATTATATAGCAGCAGTCACCAAAACCATTTGGTATTGGCTAAGAAATAGACCAGTCGATCAGTGGAACAGATTAGATACAAAGGACAAAAAAAGGATACATCTATAGCAATCTAGTCTTTGACAAACCCAAAGATACCAACATTAGGGATAAAAATTCATTATTTGGGAAAAACTGTTGGGAAAACTGGAAATTAGTATGGCAGAAATTAGATATGGATCCACACTTAACACCATATACCAAGATAAGATCAAAATGGGTCCATGATTTAGGCATAAAGAGTGAGATAATAAATAGATTAGAGGAACAGAGGATAATCTACCTCTCAGACTTGTGGAGGAGGAAGGAATTTATGACCAGAGGAGAACTAGAGATCATTATTGATCACAAAATAGAAGATTTTGATTACATCAAACTAAAAAGTTTCTGTACAAATAATACTAATGCAAACAAGATTAGAAGGGAAGTAACAAATTGGGAAAATATTTTTAAAAACAAAGGTTCTGACAAAGGTCTCATTTCCAAAATATATAGAGAACTGACCATAATTATAAGAAATCAAACCATTCTCCAATTGATAAATGGTCAAAGGATATGAACAGACAATTCTCAGATGATGAAATTGAAATTATATCCACTCATATGAAAGAGTGTTCCAAATCACTACTGATTAGAGAAATGCAAATTAAGACAACTCTGAGATACCACTACACACCTGCCAGATTGGCTAAGCTGACAGGAACAAATAAAGATGAATGTTGGAGGGGATGTGGGAAAACTGGGACACTGATGCATTGTTGGTGGAGTTGTGAAAGAATCCAGCCATTCTGGAGAGCAATTTGGAACTATGTCCAAAAAGTTGTCAAACTGTGCATACCCTTTGACCCAACCATACTACTACTGGGCTTATATCCCAAAGAATACTGAGGAGGGGAAAGGGACCTGTATGTGCCAAAATGTTTGTGGCAGCTCTTTTTGTAGTGGCTAGAAACTGGAAAATGAATGGATGTCCATCAATTGGAGAATGGTTGGATAAATTATGGTATATGAATGTTATGGAATATTATTGTTCTGTAAGAAATGACCAGCAGGAGGAATACAGAGAGGCTTGGAGAGACTGACAGGAACTGATGCTAAGTGAAATAAATAGAACCAGATGATCGCTGTACACTTCAATACTGTATGAGGATGTATTCTGATGGAAGTGGAAATCTTCAACATAAAGAAGATCCAGCTCACTTCCAGTTGATCAATGATGGACAGAAACAACTACACCCAGAGAAGGAACACTGGGAAGTGAATGTAAATTGTTAGCACTACTGTCTGTCTACCCAGGTTACTTACACCTTCGGAATCTAATACTTAATGTGCAACAAGAAAATGGGATTTACATATATTGTATCTAGGTTATACTGTAACACATGTAAAATGTATGGGATTGCCTGTCATCAGGGGGAGGGAATGGAGGGAGGGAGGGGAAAATTTGGAAAAATGAATACAAGGGATAATGTTATAAAAAAATTACTCATGCATATATACTGTGAAAAAATTCTGAATAAAAATAATAATAATAATAATAGCTGTTGTTATTTCACACACACACACACACACACACACAATATACATAATAGCATAACCTGCCTAGTTTTGTTGTTGTAAAGCTCAGATGAGTGAGTTTACAGCAATCACTTTGTAAATATTAAAATGCAGTGTAAATTTCAATGGTCATCATTATTACAGATGAATCATTCTTCAGATAGAAAATGGCCTGGGATGAATCACTGTTCTATTGTTTATCCTTTTCCATTTAATTTAATGTAATATTTCTATTAATTTCTATTAATGTGGACCATTACACAGGTGGCTAAATATTGCTACTTACAATTGAGCAAAAATATCAGAACACCACTATATTCTCTTTTGGTTCCTCTCATCATCATCGTCACCACCAGCAGCAACAACCACACCATAATTAACATCCTGGGGAAGTCTCTTGAAATTGCTCAAAATCTCTCAGTATTTTTTTTTTAATCTAATAATGAATGACTCTCGCCACCACTTGCCAACTATCTCCTGGCTAGTTAAAACACTCAAAATCAAATCGGTGACTCGTCATTTAGGGTCGTCATGCTGCAGAGAATTCAAATTCAGTCCAATAAGCATTTCTCCAATAGGTATCTCTGAGGTACCCCTAGGGACCCCGGGGCCCAAAGCTACGCACAGGGAGCCGTAATGAGCAATGTCCTGTGGCCATCCCACACCTCCCAAGGAGGGGAAATGGAGAGAAGAAAGCATCATTTTCTTGCACCAGTTCCCTGATATAAAGGGAGGACCAGTGGGTACCATGCTGACTTCTGTTGGATTCCTTAAAGTCCTGCTGACATGACACTGCTGCCTATTGATCCCTGGCCCATGGCTAAGAACGTCTAATAAGAGGAAAGGGAAGGGAAAGAAGCAAGCATTTATTAAAGGCTACTATCTGCCAAGCAAATATCGTCTCATTTGTCTTCACAGCAGCCCTGGGAGTTAGGTGCTTTTTTTTTTTTTTTAACAAATGGGGAGACTGAGGCAGGGTGAAACAGGACTTGACCAAAGCACACAGCGAACTAGTAAGTATTTGGAAGCTGGATTTAGAACTTCCAGAGCTTTATCCACTTAGAACAAGCTGGCTATTAGCCTGAGCCTTGACCTCTCAAAACTTATAGTTAATATTTAAAAGCACATCTTCATTTGATCACAGGCATTGAGCCGGGAAAGATCTCAGAGGTCATTGAGTCCAATTACCCCCATTTTACAGATGGGGAAGGAAAGTTGCTGGCCCAAGGCTAGATGGATAATCAGAAGGGTCTATGACCCAAGCCACTGCCATTTGAGCAGCTCCACTTGTAAAACTCTGAGAAACAGAGATCTCAGACCCGAGGTCACGTTAGAAGTTACAGAAGCAGAAATGGAATCCAGGGTCCCCCGTCAACGTTTCTATTCACCCCTGACTCTGTCCCTCCTGCTTCCCATCACTCTCTTTAATCCGGACTGTGGCTGTTTTCCATGGGTGCTATGCAGCCAGAGGCCCCATCCCTTGAAGACCCCCAGAAAGGACCATGGGGGTTTGAAGGCAAAGAGCGGAAAGCAACCCAGGGACCAGAGTGCTCTGCACCCCATGGCAGGAGAGGGGCCCCGGCTGATGGAAAAAAAATCAAAGCTCAAAGCCAGTGTCAGCTGGGCAAGGATGATAAACATAACTAAAAAATGTTAGAGAAGCAGCTACAGAAGCCAGGGAGCTTAGAGATCAGTCCACCAGAGAGCCGGTGAGAGAGGACAGAGAGAGACACAGAGAGACAGAGACAGAGACAGAGAGAGAGAGACAGAGACAGAGACAGAGACAGAGAGTGAGACAGACAGAGAGAGACAGACAGAGAGAGACAGAGAGAGACAGAGAGACAGAGACAGAGAGAGAGAGAGAGAGACAGACAGAGAGAGAGAGACAGACAGAGAGAGACAGAGAGAGAGAGAGAGAGAGAGAACAGAGACAGAGAGAGACAGAGACAGAGACAGACAGAGAGACAGAGAAAGAGACAGAGACAGAGACAGAGAGAGAAAGAGAGAGAGAGAGACACAGACAGACAGAGAGAGACAGAGGAGGAGGGAGATGAAGATACAGAGAGACACAGACACACAGACTTAGAGAAAGAGAAACGAGAGATGGAGGGAGGGAGGAAGGGAGGGAAAGGGACAGAGAGAGACGGAACAGAAACAGAGGAGAGAGAGAGAGAGAATGTATGTATGTATGTGTGAGTATATCTAAGTGTGTGAGTGTGTAAATAGGGTGAATCCACATTTAACTAGCCAGTAACCTCTTTTCCTGCTGGCGGCTTTGAAGCCCCTGGGACTCATTCCCAGCTCACTGTGCCTCTCCCCAGGGAGCCCAGCTGTCCCCACTGGGGTGACCAGAGGGAGCACAGCTGAGGGAGCCCTGGGAGGCTCCGGAGCCTTTGGGTTACTGGCCCACCCGCTCTCCAGGTAGGGGGCTTAATGGGACTGCACACGCCCCTTTCTGCCTGAGACTGACCCCCAGCGCCCCCGTTCTAACGGGCCCAGAGATCCTCGGATCGCGGCAAGGCCGCGCTGCCATAAATCAAGCAGCCCGGGATCCCCGGGGAGCGACTGTACTTTTCATCATTTAGGCAGGAATTCAAGTGCATGGAAATGCCCTAATTTGCTGGTGCTGGTTCAGCACAATGAGGCAACCCCGTCCTGGGGGAGAGGACGGACACTTAGTACTTCCATATTCTCGGGGCTTTCATCTCCCGAGCCTTAAGCCGTGTTCTGGTGCAATGTTATATTTCACTCAGCAAGACAAAGGCCATCATCTCCATCTCACACACTCACTCACACTCACACTCACACTCACACACTGCCGGGCACTTGTAGGTGCTTACATTTCATATGCACAGCAACCCTGAGGCGGAGCGCTATGCCCATTTTGCAGATCAGGAACTTGAGATTGAGGTTAGATAAAAGATGCTAGAGCTCTCTATTTAAAGGGAAGCAAATTCAGGAAGAAGAGGAGGGACGCCTGGGACATGGGAAAGATTGATGGTTCCACTGTAAAAGACTTGGTTTCACAATCCACATTCTGGGTAACCGTGTAATCCACCTTGGCTCCATCCTTGGGCCTCATTTTCCTCCCCTGGAAAATGGGGGTGTCGAATTGGGGGACCCCTGAGACTGCCTCCGGCTCTATACCGAGGTCCTCTTTTTCTGTTTTCCCCTCTTCTTTCTGAAGATTTTTGCATAGAACAATTTTAAGGTTTACATAGTACCTTATAATATTGAGAGAGACAAGAGACATGGAGAAAGAATGAGACAGAGAGAGAGAAAAAGAGAGACAGAGACACAGAGAGAGAGGAGAGAGAGTCAGAGAGAGAGAGAGAGAGAGAGAGAGAGAGAGAGAGAGAGAGAGAGAGAGAGAGAGAGAGAGGAGAGAGAGAGAGAGACAGACAGAGAGACAGAGAGAGAGACAGAGATAGAGAGACAGAGAGAGAGAGTCAGAGAGAGAGAGAGAGAGAGAGAGAGAGAGAGAGAGAGAGAGAGAGAGAGAGAGAGAAAGAGAGAGAGACAGAGACATGGAGAAAGAATGAGACAGAGAGAGAGAAAAAGAGAGACAGAGACACAGAGAGAGACAGAGAGAGTCAGAGAGAGAGAGAGAGAGAGAGAGAGAGAGAGAGAGAGAGAGAGAGAGAGAGAGAGAGAAGAGAGAGAAAGAGAGAGAGACAGAGATAGAGAGACAGAGAGAGAGAGTCAGAGAGAGAGAGAGAGAGAGAGACAGAGACAGAGAGACAGAGACAGAGAGAGAGAGAGAGAGAGAAAGAGAGAGACAGAGAGATAGCTGGAGGAAGGAAGGGAGGGAAAGAGACAGAGAGACACAGAGACAGAGGAGAGGGAGAGAGAATGCATGCACATGTGTATGACGATACCTTATACAGTCCTCAGGACAATAGCGGGAGGGAGGGGCCAGATTAGCTTCCCTTTAAGAACGAGGCTGACAGAGATCCCATGGTTTGCCCAGAGTCACCCAGAGAAGTATTCAAGGCTGATCCTCCACCAAACTCTGAATCCCACAGGCCCGTAGCCTTGACTTTGAGTCCTGTCCCAATTCTACGCTGTCACAGAAAGGATCCCGCTTTATGCCAGCTGTCTGCCCCTGGACAAGAGGCTTCTTCCCTCATCGCCAGAGAGCCCTTCCCAAGGCTGGTGGAGGCAGAGTAGGGAGTGATCTGTGTTCTAGAGGGAACTTCTTCTGTGGGAGTCCCCCGGCCAGGGAAGTGACCAAGCCAGGCCACTCCCCCAGCAAATAAAATGATCAAAGGGACAGTTAGTGAACGGCTCAATAAAGGAACCGAATCATGGCTTCATCAAGGGAAAAAGCCCTACTGGGCCCACGTTGTCCCTTTATCTGACAGCTCACCAAGCCGGGGGACACTTCAAACCCACGGATATTCGCTCAATTAGATAGGAACAAAAGATCAGGCAAATTTCCCCACTCGTTTCCCCCTTAGGGACAAAAAGAACTGTGTACTATACACCGGGACACTTACTCACAGAGAGCAGACAACTGTATGGGAAGAGGGAGTGGTCATTGACTGGCCCAAAGGTGACCACGTGGTAGTGCAAGGTGTCCCCTGGGGCCCCAAAGCATCTGAGCACAGCCTGCTCTGTCAGTGACATGGTTCCCAGGTCTGTAGATGACATCAAGCTAAGAATGATCTTTTGAATGGAGCAGCGGCCCTGAAGTCAGGAGGACCCGAGTTCAAATTTGACCTCAGACACTTAACGCTTCCTAGCTCTGTGACCCTGGGCAAGTCACTTAACCCCAATTGCCTCCCCCCCAAAAAAAAAGAATCATAATTTGCATGATGGGTGAGAGTCTCCAAAAAGATCCCAACGTGTTGGAATCAAACAAGGCAACGTTTTATAGATACAAAGGTAAAATCTGATACGAATTAAAACATAATTTCACCAATACAAGCTGTTTCATGACACAAATTCATTTGAAAAAGGTCTGGATTCTTTGTAGCTGCTGTTGATGTTTTTAGTTGTGGACCAAAAGGTCAATAGAGAGATGCTGGATGAGGCAGTATAGATTGAGAGCTGGATCTAGAGTCAGGGAGACCTGAGTTCAAATCCAGCCTCAGACACTTCCAATAGTTGTGTCACCCTGAACAAGTTATTTAACCTTGCTTGCCTCAGTTTCCTCTTTGTGAAATGAGCTGGAGAAAGAAATGGCAAACCTTTTCAAGAAAACCCCAAATAGGATCATGAAGAGTCATATATGATTGAAATGAATAAACCACAATATTTAACATTCATTTAAAAATATTTTAAGTTCCAAATTCTTTCCCTCCTTTCTATCTCTCCTCTACCCAATGAGAATTGAAAAATATTTAACAAAATTAATAAAAATACAATTAAATGCAGATAAAATGACACTTTAAAACTAAGTCAATGCGAGCACATGGAGATATTAGGTGGGAATTACCGGCCCCCGTTTCTACTTCCGTTCAACAGCGTGGGTTGAGATAGCATGGAAAATCCATGACATTCTATGATTAGATTTTAAGTTTAATAAAAGGGTCCTTTTGTTTTCCCTTATTTGTGGCCTTCGAATTCAGGCCAGAGTCATCTCTGAGGAAGTTGAGGGGCTTAATCCCCATAGAGGTCACTGAAGTTTATAAATAAATTGTCCCCAACCTCAGATTGCCATCCTGAAGAGCCATGCCAGTGGGTGACTCATGGATTGGTAGAGAGATCGCTGCGTCCCAGTCTGACATTTAATGGAGTGGAAAGCCTTGCTGTTGTTCGTGGTCTTCTGAAGGCGGCCCTACTGAGGAACCGCTTTCTGGACCCTCTGGGCAGATAAAGTTAAATCCCCCAGCACAGCCTCTGGGTGAAAATGTCTCTCCTCCAAGCACCTGAGATTGGTGGAGCCACTGGGACATTTACAACTTATTTTCTTAACAAAAAAACTCACTGCAATTTAAACACTGGGATTTAACAAGCTAAAGCAATGGAGACTAAAATGAAAGAGAGAGAGAGAGAGAGAGAGAGAGAGAGAGAGAGAGAGAGAGAGAGAGAGACTGAGAGACAGAGAGAGAGAGACACTGAGAGAGAGACAGAGAGAGAGAGAGAGAGAGACAGACAGACAGACAGACAGACAGACAGAGAGACACAGACACTGAGAGAGACACACAGAGAGAGAGACAGAGACAGAGAGAGACAGAGACAGAGACACTGAGAGAGACACAGAGAGAGACACAGAGAAAGACAGAGACAGAGAGAGAGACACAGAGAGAGAGAGAGACACAGAGAGAGAGAGACAGAGAATGTTCATTTGTCATTAAGAGAACTGTGGATGCTGAGTCTAGGATCGGGGTTCAGATTCTGCCTTGGATCAGGATACTAAGCTTCTATTCCCCCCTCTGAGTAATTATACTCACAATTCAATTTAATTCTAGAATTCAATTCAGTTCACTAAGTTTTACGTATAAGAGAAAGAGGGTTCCATTAGACAGCACAGGTTTTGTAAGCGAGGCTCACGGCCCGGCCAGCAGCCCAGCAGAGCCGAATGCATTACGTTGCAAGGGGACTGTGTGGTCTACATGTTTGCATTCTTTGTGTGGGGAGAAGGGAATGCAAGCCGTCATCCTGGGTGCGAGTGTGGGTGGAGAAACAAGGAGAAAGCTCACGGCCGACTTGGCAGCTTCTTCTTCCCTCCCCAAGTCAGACCCCTCCCTATTGTTCATCCTCCTGGGAGCTCAGAGGGTCACGGGCCGCGAGAAACACTGGAGGTCGTCTGAGCCAATTCTGTCACTGAATGAATGTGAGACTGAGATCCAGTAAGGATCTACACAATAAATCAGGATTAGAACCCAGAACTTCTGACGCCTAGCCAGGATTCACCTTGATAAGGAAATTTTGGCAGCATCACACCTGAAAGGAGTCACCGAAAATGTCCTGGAGCTCTCAGACAAGTGCTCTGGAAATGCCCTCCATAGCTATGTCTACCTCCAGGCCAGAGGGACCGTTCTGGTCTTGAACAAAACAAAGACGGAGGCCGAAGGTGGAAGATTACCAAGGCTTGGTACATGCTGTATATTGAGAAGGCCGTGGAGGGCAGGCTAAGTCACCGGACCAGGTCTATCACCAGAGCCTGGGGACAATATTGGAAACAGCCTCCCTCCCCAACAGACAAACTTTTCTTTAATCAAACTCACCAGGATGTCTTCAAGCTTCCCAACCCTTCCCCATTCCCTTTCTCGGCTTTCTCAATCACCCACCAACACATTTCTAGCCCCGTAATGAACAATGGTCATCACAAGGTAAAGCATGTCCGATATTAGGCAACCGGTACCCGAAAGGAAGCATGGAATTGTGGGTTGAGTCCAGAATCAGAATCAAAGAATTTCAGAACTGGAAGGGACTGTGTGTCCAAATCATGCTAGAGAAATGGTCCCTTCCTCCTTAGAGAAACAAAGGATAACTTCCTTAAATGATCATAAGAATATTTAGTATTCATAGTGAGACCGTACCAATAACATAAAAACGCCAATACTACCAAAGTTAATTTACAGATTCAATGCTATATCCATTAAACTGCCAAGAGGCTATTTATAGATTTAAACATAACACTAAGAAAAATAAAAGTTCTAGGATATCAAGGAAAATCACCAAAAAAAAAAAAAAAAAAAAAAAAAAAAAACCAGGAAGGGGAAATAACGCTTCCTAGCCACAAATGATATTATAAAGCAATAACTGCCAAACGATTTGGTACCAATTTTGTAACATTAGGCTTGATATTATGGACTAACTCGGAGATAGAAGACGACAGATGGGCAGCTAAGACTTCTGTCCAATGACTCTTCCACGTGGATCCCTTTATTACTCTCCCATTTTCCAGGTCAACCCCTATTCTCTCCCTGCATGAGGTTGGCTGTTGCACATTAGACAAACTGGATTTTCAGATACCCACTGATCCTGTGTGGGAAAGAGTAGGAAGCCAAGGGCAGATGTCTCTTAGAGAACCATTGGGCTTTGCTTTATTTCCTCTTTCAGGCACCGTCTTTGCCTGAGCCGGGGAGTCTGTAGTCCCAAGCCCTGCCTTCAGCCCATGGGCTCAGGGAGCCTCCTCCTCCGCTCCGAACAGAGCCTTTCTGCAGCCGCGCTTCCCCACAATCTGCACTGCCACCTAGTTTCCAACCAGAGGCTCCCAAGAGGTGACAGAGGTTTGCAGTCGGGAAAAGGGGGAGTAGAAGCTTCCGGGAAGTCAGACTTACCCTTTTTGTGGTCTCCTCCTCCTGAGCTTTCCGAAACTCGTGCTCCAGGGAGCAGTCTATGTCATTGAAGAGGCCCACCTCCTCACAGTTCTTCAGGAATCTAGTGGGCGTCGGGGTCTGATCTGAGGAAAGAGAGCAACAGGATCTAGAATGAGATGCTTCCTTCCCCCCTTCAGATCCAAAGAAAAATATCCTGCTCTGTCATGTTTTCGCTGCCCCACCAGTGGTGTCCTGGGGGGAAGGATCATAGGCTCAGAGACTTGGAATGAGACGGGAACCCTAGAGGTCAACTAGACCAGTCTCTGCATTTTGCAGATGGGGAAACTGAGGCCCAGAGAACAGAAGGGCCTTGTCAAGGATGAACAAGGGTGGGAATCTGAACCCAAGTTCTTTGACTCCCAATCCATTGGAATCCAAAGCTATTTCATCACTTTCCTTTTGCTGGGAGATGGAATGGAGATCTCACAAATAAGAATGATATAAGGATTGGATTGCTTGCCATTTGGGGGAAGGGGTAAAGCGAAGAGGGCGGGGATTGGAGCACAGGATTTTTTTTGCAAGGGTCAGTGTTGAAGAATTGTCTATGCGTGTGTTTTGAAGGTGGAAAGTTTTAGTTAAAAAAAAAAAAAAAAGAATGTGAAAATGGCAAAGCAAAGGAGATGTCCAAAGTGCTGAAAAAAAGCAGCCGGCCCCCCATGTGCCAAGCAAAAACAAAAGAGCCCTGCCCTCAAAAGGCATGCATTCTATTTTTTTTCCCCCCTGAGGCTGGGGTTAAGTGACTTGCCCAGGGTCACACAGCTAGGAAGTGTTACATGTCTAAGACCAGATTTGAACTCGGGTCCTCCTGAACTCAGGGCTGGTGCCCTATCTACTGCGCCACTTAGCTGCCCCAGGGCATAAATTATAAAAGGAGAGACAGTGGGCATATGTGGTACGTGTATGTGTTGATACATAAACCACATCTACACATATACCAATATGGAGATACGTATCTGTGTATACAAAAACATACACGGCAAGTGATTTGACCAAGGTGACTTGTTAAGGACCAGGCCTAGGTGAAGGGGCAGGTCAGTTCTCTGAGAACTTCCAAGCTGTGAATCGTAACATCTGAAGGAGTTACAAAGCAGCCTTTGAAGATGTTCTTTGTGGATTGGGAATGAAATAAATTGGAGGCTGAGGGAAGAGGAGAGAGGTCAGACAACGCAACTGCCTCTCAGTCTCCTTGTATCATCATCATCATCATCATCATCATCAATCATCATCATCAATCATCATCCTCCTCCCCTCACATGAAGAGATCCACTCTATAGGTCTGAGTTAGACCTCCAGCAGCCACTGACAGGGGGCTCCCATATCACAACAGTGACCCAGGTAGGAAGAATCCATCAGGATTTGAACTCAGGTCCTGTAATTCTAATCCAGGTAATATGCCCTGCAGGCCATCAGAAAAGCAAAATGGAACTGGGGGAAAGATCAGATCACATACACAGACTTGGACTCCCCAGGCAGAGAAAGTAAAGTGGGAGTTAGAGAGTGGATTAAATTGCTCAGGAAGAGAAAGGAGGAAAGGAGACATGCATGAGAGGAGGCAGATGGGCGTACCACCTCAGGGGACGGCTGCCCACCCTTAGGAGGTGGAGGGAAGGAGAGCCAAAGTCACAGGAAACAAGGCGGGAGAGACCGGGGTCCCAGAAGCCCGGGTGCCAAGACATGACACAGGCACAAACAGGCCGGCAGCCACATCAAGCAGTGGCTGGGAGGACCAAGTCCTTGGATCTGGGGGCCATGGAAGCTGCAGAGGGGTGGGGACAGATCAGAAAGCAGGCTCTAGAGCACCCCAGGGAGTCCTGTAGATACTGTAGCTGTGAAACTTGAAGAAAAAGCGGGTCACAAAAGCATTTTTATTTCTTTTTTTTTTTAGCCCAGAGAGACCCGGTGGCATTGGAAGGGAGAGGGGTTCAGAAGTCACTGGCTAGAATGGAATCAAGAACACAAACAGAAAGCAAGAAGGCCCCTTCTCTGCCAAGATCAGAGGGAAGGAGAAAATGGATGGAGATGGTCAGAGTTCCCTAAAATCACAGATCTAGAGATTAAAGGGACCTCCAGGACCCTCGAGTTTATTTTCAGATGAGTAAATTGAGCCACAAGGGGATTAAAGACTTTTCCAGAATTACACTGGCAGCAAGTGTCTGAGGGGTTTCTAAGACAGCCTTTGGATTAGTGAGGAAGGGAAATGAAAGAAATCACAACAGGTAGCTTTAATCCCATTGGGAAAGTAGTCCAGGTTTTCCTCGGAGAGGGGGGTGATGGCAAGGGGACCTTCAGGACAGACAGTAGGGCAAGGTTTGGAGCACCTCCTTAGGGAGTCATTAGAGATCAATAAAAAGTTTGCCTTGAGACACAATCATGGAAGCTCCTTGCACTGAGATGGCATGAATTTATAATGTGCCCCATTTCACATCTTCTGCCAATAGAAATTACTTGGTATTGGGGACCAATAAAACATTGATCTCAGGAAGACTTGGTACAGATCCTGCCTCACATGTTTACTAGCCACGTGACTTCAGAGAAGTTTCTTTCTGTAATACTCATCTGAAAAGGGGGGGGTTCAATTCTATAACCCTTTCACACTCCAGTCCAGCTTTATCCCTGTGATTCTGTGATCCTCTGAGCTTCCCTAAGGAAATTGCCTTGGAAATCTGGGGAGCTTCTGGATACACTGAAGGGTGTCTAATTCTTAGAGGTTGAATTTAAATTTATTTATTTTTTTCATTTGAATTTTAATTAGAATTTTAATTTAATTATATTAAATTTAAATTTAATTTAAATAAATTCAATTCATCATAAAAAGCACACAAAAACTGGACAGAAAGTGAGGGCCTGTCCTAAATGGCTAAATAAATTGTGATAAATAGAATGGAATATTATTGTGCTATGAGAAATTATTATGATGAGAATATGAGAAAATTTAGGGCAGCTAGATGGTTCAGTGGATAGAGCACCAGTCTTGAAGTCAGAAAGACCTGAGTTCAAATTTGGCCTCAGACACTAACACTTTCTATTTGGCACTTAACCCCAATTGCCTCAGGAAGAAGAAGGAGAAGGAGAAGAAAGAGGAAGAGGAGGAGGAGGAAGAGGAGGAGGAGGAAGAAGAGGAGGAGGAAGAGAAGAAGGAGGAGGAAGAGAAAGAGGAAGAGGAGGAGGGGGAGAAAGAGGAAGAGAAGGAGGAGAAGGGGGAGGAGAAAGAGAAAAAGGAGGAGGAGGAGAAAGAGGAAGAGGAGGAGGAGGAAGAGGAGGAGATGACCACCAATTTCTGACTAAGAAAACCATAGGAAATGGGAAAACCAAAGTTGAAATACACGTCCCTCCTCTCAAGAAAAGGACTGGGGGCTATAGATGTGGGGTGTGCACAATCAGACATAGTCCTGGAGCTGTAGAGGAGCTTCTGTGATTTTCTTTAGTAGAAGGAAGGGCTCAGTGTGGGAGAGAAGAAAGACCATCAGGGGAATCACCTGTACTTTTAAAAAGCAGCAATAATGTGTGGAACTAGCTATAAACAGAGCAAGTCTAAGTAGATTCTTAGTGTCCAAGGAGGAAAAAGGACTCGCCCCTTCCTCTCAAGGAGGTTGTAATCTAAGATCAGGAAAGAGCCATAGCTACCCTACAAGTAAAACCATGAGAGGTCAAAGGAAGAGGCAGAAGGGATTGCTATGGAGAAGGCTTTGCTCCGAACTGGGACAGGGGAGGAAGTGATCAGGAAAGACTTGGGGCATTTACACTTGACCTTGACCAAAGAAAGCTCCCACTTCCATAGGCAGCAGCTTCGACTGCTCTCTATTCTAGGCAGGGGATACAGAGTTAGCAAAGGCCCAGAGATGGGAGAGAACAGATGAGATTAAGAAACAAGATGTCACTCCGCTTGAGATCAGAGGGTTGCAGGGTAAGGAATGAAATCAGACACCAATCTAGGCAAGAGGTGACCCGCTCTAAGCAGGAATGGTGCCCAGGGGATGGACGGGGAGAGACATGATGGAGGTAGAACTGACAGGTCCTGGCAGCTGAGCGAGAAGGGAGGGGAGGCTCAGGACGAGTAGGGCCGACTAGGAGAAAGATGAGTCTTGTTTTTTAAAGTTAAGCAAACAACGGCCTTCCTATTAGTTAGGTAACTTGCTCTACAAGAGTAGGGAAGACCTAGAGGCTGATGGTGATTTACTTGCTCCATCCCTTCCCTTAATTCTCCCTTCCATACCTGCAGGAAATGCCTTTGAACTCCCCCTACTTACATTTCCTATTATAGATGCTAGGAGCCATTTAATTTTTATCTGCCTATTCTTAACAATTAGCACATAGTAGGTACTCAACAAGTACTTACATAAACAGTGCAAGTTTCTTTATCTTAATGAAGTCATTTGTTCTTGTCAAATAGCTCTTGATAAGAAGCCCAGGGGATGGGTGGGAGAGTGAGATATGGAAGAGTTTGGATCTTCCTTCAGGTACTAAGTGTCTGATGCTGGGCAATTTAGTGAACCTCTGAGCCTCAGTTTCCTTGTCTATAAAAATGACCTCAGAGTGTGTGGATCGCCTGCGATAATAGATGTAAAGTGCTTTGTAAAATATATAAAGGTTATTTAGCATAGTAGGATTACATATGTAGTGGGAGCCAAAGCATTTCCCTTTCCTCCTGTTCCAGGAGCATCCTTCTACCTTCCTGGGAATCCCACTTTTTCTGGCCTCTGAAGTGTTTACCTTTTGTTCTAATTAGATGAAATTCTTCTGTCCACAGGCTTCCTCGGGAGCACTGAACTCGGAAGCAATTCATACTAGACCATTCCTCTTCCCAACTGGGGGTGAGCTTGAGCTTTGATCACTCAAGGCCATCGGCACTTCTACTCTGGCTAAACAGGGTTAGACTATCCAGGATTCTGTGGCGAGGATGGATGGGCTTTATCACAAGCGGGTCAGCTCAGAATCACAAGGGCCGTGCTCCCAATAGGGAAACCAGCCATGAGCAGATGATCCCTCCCCAGCCGTCGAGAAATCACTCTTCTCTGTTACATTATTACAAGTGGAGTCTGGCATTGATGTCTGTCTACTGATGGCGGCTTCCCTCGGAAGACTCTGTGACATAGCATTTCCAAGGGGAGCCCAAAAAAGAAGGCACAAGGGAACTAAAAAAGAGGAAAGGAAATAGCTCTTCTTTTGGAAACAGAGATTCCCCGGGATCCTCAGTCCTGACATTTACTGGCACAAGACATTTCTTAACATCCCCTAGGGTGATGGAAGCACCCAAGCTTAGGGACCACACATGCCCAAAAGGCAGCGACAAGAATCTTTATGATTAGAAAAGGAGGTGGGCGGGTCCAGAAGGGAAAAGGATGGAGAGCTATAAACAGCTTGAACTTTAGTACCCCCAAAATACTTAAAATCTGAGGGTTAGGCCAGCAGTGCACCGAAAGAGAGTCTGAATGGAGGATCTGTGGAGAACAAGAACCATACAGGATGAAAGGCATGGAGGAGTTAGAAACTGTTCTGGTGAAAAGAGTTTCCACACTGAGAGAGCAGATGTAAAGTAGACCATGGTAGAGGGGCAGCTAGGTGGACAGAGCCTCAGCCCTGAAGTCAGGAGGACCTGAGTTCAAATCTGGTTTGAGACACTTAACACTTCCTAGCTGTGGGACCCTGGGCAAGTCGCTTTACCCCAATTGCGAAAGAAAAAGAAAGAAAGAAAGAAAGAAAGAAAGAAAGAAAGAAAGAAAGAAAGAAAGAAAGAAAGAAAGAAAGAAAGAAAGAAAGAAAGAAAGAAAGAAAGAAAGAAAGAAAGAAAGAAAGAAAGAAAGAAAGAAAGAAAGAAAGAAAGAAAGAAAGAAAGAAAGAAGAGAAAGAAAGAAAGGAAAGAAAGAAAGAAAGAAAGAAAGAAAGAAAGAAAGAAAGAAAGAAAGAAAGAAAGAAAGAAAGAAAGAAAGAAAGAAAGAGAAAGAAAGAAGAAAGAAAGAAAGAAAGAAAGAGAAGAAAGAAAAGAAAGAAAGAAAGAAGGAAAGAAGAAAGAAAGAAAGAAAAGAAAGAAGAAAGAAAGAAGAAAGAAAGAAAAGACAGAAAGAAGCCTGGAGGATGTTGAAAAGCCAGAAAGAACATTGGATTTGGAGGACCTGAATTCAAAATTTCAGCTCTGCCACTATGTGACACTGGTCAAGTCACCCCTCTCTAGGGGTCGGTTTCCTGATTCATCTGTAAAATGAGGGAGTTGGACCCAATGGCCTCAAGTCTGAATTTGTCATTCCACGTTTAGATGCTCTACTAAAATCCAAACAAAGCTCTTGCATCTTTAACTAAGATCAAGGGCCCCAAAGAGTTAACAAGATGGGCAGGAGACACCCTAAGTGCCCTGTAGTCTGTGTCTCATGGGTGGATCAGAGGAACGCGGGTGTTTGCTCTGGCCATTGATACCACCAATGGTTTCAACCACCACCCAACCGACACAGGCTCTCTAGCACTGTGTGCCTGTGGGTGATGGTGCCTTGACGTTCGTAAACCATGGAGCTCCTGAAGAAGGGGATACATCTGACCAAGTCACATCAATAAAGTGTCTGAACTGGGCTTTAAACTCAAGTCTTCCTAACTCCAGGGCCAGTTAGTGCTATTCACTGGATCTCTTAGCTGTCTTTATAGCTTTCTTAGCTGTCTTTATAGCTTACATAATACTTATAAATATCATATTTATAACTTGTCATACTTATAAATGTTTTATATATATATATATGGATGGATGCATATATATACATATATATATATATATATATATATATATATATATCTCGACTTTTTAAAGCCTGGGTCTGTATTTTCAGCTTTAAGGGTAACTCCTACTATGGAAATTCCCTTCACCTACAGCAATTGGCAGTTCCTTAATAATTTACAGCTGGGGGCACTGACTGCCCTCAGATCAAGGCTGAGTCTATGTCAGAGAAAAGATGGGTTCTTAGGTTTCTCTCCTCCAGGCAGGGCTGGTTCTCAATCCTCTCCGCCATATTGCTTTTCCCCATATAATGCCATTTTAGAAATTCAAAACAGGCACCTATTTCCACATTTGGAAAAGATCAGTCTCACTGTGGCTGGTCTTCAAAAATCATTTGTTTCAGCAAACGAGCATTAAATGTCGGTTTCAACAGGAAGCAGGGTTGGGACTGGTAGCGGTGGTCCCCATTCCTGATCTAACATTTGGTTTCCTCATTTATCTGGGTGGCGATGGGGGTCTCCGGCAAGCCTCCTCAGTCACAGCCAGACTCCATGAAACGCCGGGAGGATTTAAAAGGTGGAGAGTCGTCGAAAACAAGGGAATCTCTCTCCTGCAATTGGGAGCCGCGTCTAAGCATCTGAGTCTAGCTAGATTAGAACAGAAAATTGGAGGGTGACACCTGATTGTGACTGCTGGTTACTGGAGGCCACGCCTTCCTGAGCAAAGACAAGCGCTGGCTACGGGAGTCTCCGCAGCTTTTGGGACATGCACAGTAATAATAGTGTGGGCCCGATGGGCTGCTAATAGCTAAGGTGCGGTCATTCGGTGGGGGATGTTCAAAGGACCGACAGGATTGGTCTGGACATGCAGTCTGAGCCACCATGATTGTCTTAAAGGAGGCTGCCCCATTTTCCATCCTTCCCAGAGCTTCTATTTAGCACCTAACATTGGAGGAGCAAACATTCAAGCTAGAGCAGGCATCTGGGCAATCTTGGCCAAATGCTTCATCTTACAAAGGGGGAGTGTTTAGCCCAATATCCCCCAAATGGGGGAATCTGGATCAGAACCTGGGCCTCTGACTCCAAATCAGAGCACAAGGCCAAGGTTAGGGGCAATCTGCATTTTCACTTCTCAGCCCTTGGTACCCGGTCAGCACTCAACATGGTGGCCAGGAAGAATTCACTTGGATGGTTCAACAGCACAGAGGGAACTTAATCATCAACAGCCCTGGTGTTTGTGGCCAAACACCCCTTGGCTGAGAGGGCACATCCTGTCTCCTCACCAGTGGGGAGGACTCATTTTTCAGGAAAAAACCTTTATGTGGTGAAATGAGGCAGAGGAAGCCAGAACTGGGGAAAAAGGTCCAGAGAGGAAGTCCTCCACCAGCCCACAGGGCTCTCCAGAACCCTGCACTGCATATGACAGCCATGTTGAAAATTAGCTTTAGAGCTAGGAGGGGCAGTGGGGAAGACCATCACCAAGCCTTCTGTGCTCTGAGAATTAAGAACTAATTTCTTCAATAATCAGGATGATTTCAGAGAGGCCTGGGAGAGACTGACATGAACTGATGCTGAGAGAAGTGAGCACAACCAGGAGATCCTTGTACACAGCAACAACAAGATTATACAATGATCAATTCTGGTGGATGCAACTCTCTTCAATAATGAGATGCTTTAGACCAATTCCAATGGTCTTGTAATGAAGAGAGCCATCTGCGCTCAGAGAGAGGACTGTGGGAACTGAGTGTGGATCACTACACAGTATTTTCACTTTTTGTTGTTGTTTGCTTGAATTTTGTTTTCTTTCCAATTTTTTTTTCTTTTTGATCTGATTTTTTATGCAGCATGATAATAATATAAATGTATATGTATAAATATTATATATATATATACACAAATATATGTATTGGATTTAATTATATTTTTTAAATGATTAACATATATTGAGAAGGGGATAGGGAAAGAAGGGAAAAATTTGGAACACAAAGTTTTACAAGGATCAAGGTTGAAAAATTATCCATGCATATGTTTTGAAAATAAAAATTAAAAAAAAAGAACTATTTTCTTGTTAAAGGAACCTTACAAATTCCTGTCAAAGACAGAGTTAGATAGGAGTCCAACAAGGCTCAAAGGATGTGGGGTGTTAGCTTGCCTTACTTCCTAAGGTTCAATGGATGCACTGGCCAAAAAGTTAAGCAGAATGCAACAATGTTGTGGTGAAAAATGTCCTAGGTATGTAGTCAGAAAACCTGGGGGCAAATCTCAGCTTTGCCTCTGTATGACCTTTAGCAAATTATTTAGTCTTTTCTGGACCTTGATTTTCTCATCTGTAAAATGAGGATATGGGGAGTCCCATCTCCATGGAGTTGACTATGCGGTACTTTCCAATTCTAAATCTTTAAACCAATCTTTAACATTTTTTTGTATGTGGCATACATATATACATATATATATATATATATATATATATACACACACACACACACAAACATACACACACATATTTATGTGCATATGTGTATATGGAGGGAGATAGAGACAGAGAGAGAATGAGCAGTCACCCAGCTATAACCAACTCTTTAACATTACCCTAATGCTCCCAAAATGCCCAGTTCCCCTAGAATTTGACTCCTATGATTTTCTTCACTGTAGCTGACATGATTCCTCCCGAGTGAAGTTGTGAGACAGGCAGAAATCTAAGGCCTGAAACCTGATGCCTTGAAAAAAAAAATTGTTTAGTCTGCTGTGCATTTAATAATAGGTGACTAGCTTACTCAGCTGCAGAACAGCACTTCAGTTATGTATTTGCCCGGGTTTCATTTTTTCCTCCATCACTATGGAGGAAAGGTGACAGGCTCTGGGCAAAACAGACAGGACAAGGCAATCCATCAGAGAACTGGGGGGCTAAGGAACTTCCTGATTTCAACAACGATATCATTTCTACAGATCTGACACTTCTACCAGAGTTCTTGAGTAAGAGAGCTGGGAAATGGGACTTTTTAAAAGTCAGTAAAAAATAATATGAGGAGGTGAGTTTGTCTTCTCCAAGCACCTCCATTCATCCATTCTTTAATTCATTCTCTTTAACTCAGACCAAGAAGAAGTTAAGGCCAGTCTGAATTTGTGAAAACTCTGAAATGAAGAATCGTTTTAAGAAGGATAATATTGGAAGCAGAATTTGTGGATTGGAAAAGGTAAAGAACTCCCAGGAAAGTATGATTTGTGAATTGGAAAAAGAAAATAACTCACACACACACACAAAAAATAGTAAAGTGGGAAAAAAAATTCCATAGAGCAAAACAACTCATTTAAAAATTCAATTGGACATATACAAAAAGAAGTAAAAAAGGCTAATGAAAAAAATAACTCATTAAAAATCAGAACTGAACAAATAGAAACATATGATTCATTGAGACACCAAAAATCAGTCAAGCAAAACCAAAAAAATGAAAAAATAGAAAGAAACATTATAAACATCTACTTGAAAAATCAACAGACTTGGAAAATAGATCTAGAAGAGATAATCTGAGAAATATTGGACTTTGAGAAAATTATGATGAAAAAAAGAGCCTAGATACTATTTTATAGGAAATCATCAAAGAGAACTGCCCAGAGGTCATAGAACCAGAAGGTAAAATAAGCATTGAAAGAATTCATCGAACACCTTCTGAAAAAGACCCTAAAAAAAAAAATTCCATGGAATATTGTGGCCAAATTTCAGAACTATCAGACTAAGGAAAAAATATTATAAGCAGCCAGGAAAAAACAATTCAAATACCGAGGTGCCACAACAAGGGTCACTCAAAATCTGGCTGCCTCTACATTAAAGGATCAAAGGGCCTGGAATCTGATATTGCAAAAAACAAAAGAACTTGGAATGAAGCCAAGAATGAACTACCCAGCTATGCTGAGCATTTTCTTCCATGGAAGAAGATGGACATTTAATGATACAGATGAATTCCATTTGTTTCTAAGGAAAAAACCAACTCTAAACAAAAAATTTGATCTCCAACCATAGGACTCAAGAAAAGCAGAAAAAGGTAAAAGGAACTCTTGAGAACTGTATTTCTGTTGTGCATATACATAAAGACCATATGTATAATTTGATTTTACTGATATAACATAAAAAAAGAAAGTAGAAATGGAAAAGGGATAGTGTCAGAATAAGGGAAAAGGGGAGATAAAAAGAGGGAAACTACATCCCACGAAGAGGCAAAGAAAACCTATCATATCTGAGTGAATTTAGAGAGGGAGAGGAACATTGTGTGAATCTTTCATCAGAGTTGGCTCAAAGAGAAAATAATTGATGTATTTGTTTTACAGAGAACTCTCTCTCACCTCATTAATAAGAGGGAGAAGAAAAGGGAAAAGAGTAATAATGGAAGCGTACAAGAAAGGTGAAGGGATTTAATGGGAGGAGGGAGGGATACTAAAGAGGGAGGGCTGTGTGACACAAGTGGAGCCCATAAGTTTATACTGGGGAAGGGGTTAGGGAGGGGCAAGGGGAAAAAAAAGGACAATCTGGGGATAATGTGATGGCAGGAAATACAGAATTAGTAATTTTAATTGTAAATATGAATGGGATGAACTCTCCCATTAAACAGAGGTGGATAGCAGACTGGATCAAAGTCAGAACCCTACAATATGTTTTTTACGTGAAACACATTTAAAGCAAGGAGATACATACAGAGTAAAGGTAAAACTATGGAGCAGAATCTATTATGCTTCAGGTGAAATAAAAAAAGCAGGAGTAGCCATCCTTATCTCAGATCAAGCAAAAGCAGAAATTGATCTAATTAAAAGAGATAAGGAGGGAAACTATATCCTGCTAAAAGGTAGCATAGACAACGAAGCAATATCAGTACTAAATATATATGCCCCAAGTGGTACAGCATCTAACTTCCTAAAGGAGAAGTTAAGAGAGTTGCAAGAAGAAATAGACAGCAAAACTATAATAGTGGGAGATCTCAACCTTGCACTCTCAGAATTAGATAAATCAAACCACAAAACAAATAAAAAAGAAATTAAAGAGGTAAATAGAATATTAGAAAAATTAGGTATGATAGATCTTTGGAGAAATAGAAAGGAGTATACTTTCTTCTCAGCAGTTCATGAAACCTATACAAAAAATTGACCATATATTAAGACATAAAGACCTCAAAATTAAATGCAGGAAGGCAGAAATAGTGAATGCTTTCTTTTCAGATCACGATGCAATAAAAACTACATTCAACAAAAAGTTAGGAGTAAATAGACCAAAATGTAATTGGAAACTAAATAATCTCATCTTAAAGAATGATTGGGTGAAACAGCAAATTATAGGGACAATTAATAATTTCACTCAAGATGATGACAATGATGAGACATCATATCAAAATCTGTGGGATGCAGCCAAAACAGTAAGAAGGGGAAATTTTATATCTTTAGAGGCTTACTTGAATAAAATAGAGAAAGAGAAGATCAATGAATTGGGCTTGCAACTTAAAAAGCTAGAAAAAGACCAAATTAAAAACTCCTAATTAAATACTAAACTTGAAATTCTAAAATTAAAAGGAGAAATTAATAATATTGAAAATAAAAAAAAACTATTGAATTAATAAATAAAACTAAGAGTTGGTTTTATGAAAAAAAAAAAACAATAAAATATATAAACCTTTGGTAAATCTGATCAGAAAAATGAAGAGGGAGAACTTTCCACCAATGAAGAGGAAATTAGAGCAATAATGAGTTACTTTGCCCAACTTTATGCCAATAAATTTGATAACCTAAGTGAAATGGATGACTACCTCCAAAAATATAGGCTTCCCAGATTAACAGAGGAGGAAGTAAATTGCTTAAATAGCGCCATTTCAGAAAAAGAAATAGAATAAATTATTAATCAGCTCCCTAAGAAAAAATCTCCAGGACCAGATGGATTTATATGTGAATTCTACCAAACATTTAAAGAACAATTAGCTCCAATGTTATATAAACTATTTGAAAAAATAGGGAATGAAGGAGTCCTACCAAATTCTTTTTATGACACAGACATGGTACTGATACCTAAACCAGGTAGGTCGAAAACTGAGAAAGAAAACTATAGACTAATCTCCTTAATGAATATTGATGCTAAAATCTTCCAATCTTCTTCTCCCCCCCCCCCCGCCCCCAGGCTGGGGTTAAGTGACTTGCCCAGGGTCACACAGCTAGGAAGTGTTAAGTGTCTGAGACCAGATTTGAACTCAGGTCCTCCTGAATTCAAGGCTGGTACTCTAGCCACTGCGCCACCTAGCTGCCCCCTGATGCTAAAATCTTAAATAAGATATTAGCAAAAAGACTACAGAAAATCATCCCCAGGATAATACACCATGATCAATATACCAGGAATGCAGGGCTGGTTCAATATTAGGAAAACTATCAATATAATTGGCCATATTAACAACCAAATTAACAAAAATCATATAATCATCTCAATAGATGCAGAAAAAGCATTTGATAAAATCCAACATCTATTCCTATTAATAAAAACACTTGAGAGTATAGGAATAAATGGACTTTTCCTTAAAATAATTAGTAGCATCTATTTAAAACCATCAGTAAACATCATATGTAATGGGGATAAACTTGAACCATTCTCATTAAGATCAGGTGTGAAACAAGGTTGCCCACTATCACCATTACTATTCAATATTGGATTAGAAATGTTAGCTTTGTCAATAAGAGATGAAAAAGAAATTAAAGGAAGAAAAATAATATTACAATTTAGAACAGGAAAGGGTCAGAGAGACCATTTAAATAAACCCCCAAATTTTATAAATAAGGCAATTGAGGCTAAAGATACTAAAGTGGCTCATTTGGAAGGGTTCTCAGAGGTTACCAAACCCAATTCTATCATTCTACAGATGAAGAAAGGAAGGTCCAGAGAGACCTAATGGCCTGCACTGTTTGCACAAGGAACTGCCAGCAGACAAGCTGGAATGATAGATACAGAACTTCCAAATCATGAGATCTAGATGTGAAATGATCTTAAGGATCACCCAAACCAGCCATTCTTTACCTACAGTGCATGAATTAGTAATTGTTTAAAACAAACGTTATATATATTTGATAACTTAAACAAACTGGTTTTCTTTTTAACTGTCTTTAATTGATGAATTTCTTTATTTTTTTTAGCACAGCTTATGTAATAACAGCATTACAAAGAAAAACAACTTTCAAAGACTTTAGAATTCCCATCAATGAAATGACAAGCCATGATTCCAAAAAACTGATGATGAAGAATGCTGCCTACTGCCTGACAAAAGTGATAGACTCAAGATGTATGATGAAAAAATATGTTTTGGGGAAATGGGCCATTGTGGGAATTGGTTTTGTTGGATTATATGCATTTGTTTTGTTATTGTTTGTTTGTTTTTAATAAAATGTTTTTAAAACATATGCATGGATAATTTGACAATATTGCCCCTTGCATAGCCTTGTGTTTCAGATTTTCCCCTCCTTCCCCCACCCCCTCCCCTAGATGATAAGCAATCCAATATATGCTAAACATGTTAAAATACATGTTAAATCTAATATGTGTAAACATATTTATACAATTATCTTGCTGCATAAGAGAAATCAAATAAAAAAAAAGTAAATTAATAAGAAAAAAAATGTGAGTGAACAACAGCAAAAAGAGTGAGAATGTTCTGTTGTGATCCATACTCAGTTCCCACAATCCTCTCTCTGGGTGTAGATGGCTCTCTCCATCACAAGATCATTGGAACCGGCATCAATCATCTCATTGCTGTAAAGAGTCATGTTCATCAGAATTGATTATCATATAATATTGATGTTGCTGTGTACAATGAACTCCTAGTTCTATTCACTTCACTCAGGATCAGTTCATATGAGTCTCTCCAGATCTTTCTAAAATCTTCCTCCTGATCATTTCTTATAGAACAGTAATATTCCATAACATTCATGTGCCACAATTTATTTAGCTATTCTCCAACTGATGAACATTCACTCAGTTTCCAGTTTCTAGCCACTACAAAAAGGGCGCCACAAACATTCTTGCACATATAGGTCCCTTTCCCTCCTTTAAGATCTCTCTCAGATATAAGCCCAGTAGAAATGCTGCTGGATCAAAGGGTATGCACAGTTTGATCACTTTTTGAGCATAGTTTCAAATTGCTCTCCAGAATGGCTGGATCTGTTCACAACTCCACCAGCAAGTGTCCCTGTTTTCCCACATCCCCTCCTACATTCATCCTTGTCTTTTCTTGTCATCTTAACCAATCTGAGAGGTGTATAATTAGAGCCCTGAGCCTGGTGCCACAAAGACTTATCTTCCTGAGTTCAAATCCAGCTTCAAGCATTTACTAATTGTGTGACTCTGGACAAGTCACTTACCCTACTGGCTTCAGTTTCCTCATGTGAGCTGGAGAAGGAAATGGCCAATAGCTCCAATATCTTTGCCAAGGAAATTCCAAATTCACTTGGAAGTGTTGGAAGCAGCAGGGACTTTTCTCTCTACTTCTGTCTATCCCTAGGCTGCCATTCATCTTCCATTCATACATTCAAGAAACATTAAATATCTATTGTGTGCAAGACAGATTTGAGGAGGAAATGAAAGATTTGTCACAGATCCTGTTCTTGTGGAAGTCGCAACAGAAGGCAGATGCAGAGAAAAATATGATATCGAGGGAAGGGAGATGGGGGCACAGGAGAGGTTGGGACCAAAAACCATGAGAAGGGTGAACAGCAGGGGGCGTGGTGGTCTGGGGCAGCCCAGGGAGGCACTGGTACCCTCCTGAAATATAAAAAAAGCCCCATGTTTGGCAGTGTACACTTGGAGGGTTTAGAGGAAGACCTGGAAAAAGTTATCCATAATGAGATGGTGTGAAGGGCTGCAATCTGCAATCTGCTCTGACAACAGACTCTCATCAATGAAGGTACAGATACATCAAAGCCTTAGAGGCCCAATGGTTCACATCATTCACTGTGGGTTTCGGAAGATGCAATGTTAATTAATGTGTGACCATGATGGGTCCTGAAATCCAGGTCACAAAGGATCATATGTGGAAAGAACCTTAGAAGCCATTGAGGCGAAACTAGATCTGGATAAGAATATCTCAGAAGTGGGCATCCAGATTTCCTTCTTGAATACTTCCAGCTAGCGAGAACCTTTAAATCATCCCACTCCACTTTTGCACAACTTTATTATGTAAAGATAAATCTAAATCTACCTTTTTTATCTCGTCTCTTCCCCATCCTGCCATTGCTCCCAGTTTGTCCCTCCAGCCCCGGAGAGAAGGAAAAGAATTCCTCTTCTGGATGTCGGGCCTTCAAATTCTAACATTCTAACCAGGTGGATCCAAGCAGAGGTAAGGTAATCTGGGAGAGGAAGATGCTGGGGAGAACAGGAAGGGCCTCCTGTAGAATGGGGGACTCAAGCTGTGTCATGAATGTCACTAAAAGATGGGAGTGATGAGGAAGCATCAGAGACAAGTTACAGGGAACACAGACTTCCTGCTCCCCGAACCATCTCCCAGGAAGCTTTTTGGCAGGGGTAGTCTGAACAGTGCTTTGTTCCCCAGCTGCATCGAATTGATGCTGAGGGCATTTTACTTAGTGTTCCTGCTCATTCCAAGATATGGAAAATATATAGAAAAAGTGTCTGATTATGAGAGGCTTTGCGAGACCAGATGACCTGGTTAGGTCTCCACTGACCCACTGATCACCTTGGAGAGACCCAAGATCTTCCTGACCCTGAAGAAACCTTCCTGGTCTTCTCCCAGCTGGTCCTTGGAGACAAAGGATGAGAGGTCAAGATCCCTGATCGCTTCCCTGCCAAATCCTGGCAGTTCTATCTCTGACATCATTTGCATCTGTTCCCATCCGTGTATTCACCAGAGCTGCCTTGATTCAAGTGTTGTCAAGTGCCTCCATCATGGACTATTAAGTAGCCTCCCATGTGGGTTCTCTGGGTCAATCTTTACTTTCTCCAATAAATCTTCCACCCAGCTGCCCAATCGACATACTTAAAGCACAGGTCTGACCTGTAGGTTATTCCCCTACTCAAGAACATTCTAGGGCTCCCCTTTGCCTTTGACACTGAAAACCTTGCAAAGTCCGGCTCCAACCCCTCTCTCCAGATTAAATACACATGGCCCATTCTTAACACATTCTGTGTTCCAGCCCAGCACTCCCGCTGCTCATACACGACACTCTCTTCTCAGCCTCTCTGCATGAACACAGGCTGGCCCTCAAATCTGACTTGCCCTCCCTTTTCCTGTCTATCTCTTAAAATCCCCCTTTAAGACTGATTCAAGAGATAATCACCTCCAACAGCCTGAATGGATTCTCCAAGATGTTAGTGCCCCACATCCCTGATATCCCTTTGTCTACAGTGGGAGCTAGCATTTATCTAGTGCTTTAAAGATCTGCAAAGTGTTCTATGTGGTATCTTACTTGATCCTTACAACTCCATGAGATAGATGATATTATTCCCATTTTACAGATGAGGAAACTGAGATAAATGACTTGCCTAGGTCACGTATCTAGTGCATATCTAAGATCAAAGTTGAATCCAGACCATCCCAACTCCAGTTTAGGCCTTGTACCACAGACTTATAGTTATTTCAATTCACAGATTTAATTCTTCAAGTGACCTCAGAAGGCAGCTGGTCCAAAAGTCCTATTACTTAGCTGAGGTACTGAGACACACACACACACACACACACACACACACACACACACACACACACACATCCCAAACATCAGCAGGGTTTAAATTTCTTTGATTTCCCCGCCAAGATTTAAGCTCCTGGAAGTCAGTGGTCATTCTAGTTTTGCCTCTGCGGCCCTCACACAGTGCTGGGCACACAGTAGGCCCTTGATCAGCATTTGCTGATGGATTCTACATCTGCACTTGCTTGTTGGTGGTACACAGTGACTCTCCTCCGGCCAGAAATGAGATGCAGCACTGCTGTAGGGCCCCTTGCCGAGAGGCAGTCCTGGGCCTGATGGGAAAACAAGGTGAACAGCAGCTCTTTGGGTTGTGGGGTTTGTGGGTATGAGCCAATGAGATGGAATCATGATTATTATACATTAATAGAGCACCTTAGAGTTGGCTGTGCATTCTAAATACATCATCTCATTTTTGCCCCATGATATCTCTGAATGTAAATGTCATTTCTCCCATTTTACAGATGTGGAAACTTCTGACTGGAGGTTAGTGATCTGCCTGTGATCACAGCTCGGGAGTGTCAGAGAACGCCAGGTCTCCGCCACGACGTCCTGTGTCTTCTTGCTTGAATATCCCTCTGTGGACCCCGGGAGCGGCGAGCACCATAAGCCCAGACTGCCTTTACTAGAACCAAAGTCTCCCCCGGGCAGGGACCCGTCTGACGTGGCTGCGTCTGTGTTCTTGGAGTCTCTCTGGACCAGCAGCCACCTCAAACTCAAGACAGTCCAGGTCAGCATCGGACAGATGGAAATCTTAGCAAGGACTAAAAATACCCAGATCACCTGCTGGCGAGGGAGGCAGCCACAGGCTATTTTTCACCCTGGAGGGTTCAGAGCTGGGGCAGGAAAGAAACCTGATCACCCAAAGGTCACCCTGCCTTCCAATGTACCTGGGCTCCCAAACACCTGGCAGCTTGGAAGCAGCCTCGGAGAGCTCAGCTTGAGAGTCGGGAGGCCCGGGTTCAAGGCCCAGCTCTCCCGATGATGAGATGAGTTACCTTGGATAAGTCATTTGGCAAGAGTTATACAGTAAAATAAAAAAAGAATATAGGCTTTAAAGCAAAAGAATCGCGCTTTAACTCCTCCTCAGCAATATTGGGTCAGTGGCTAAAATCTCCCTGTGCCTTGTCTGTAAAACTCGGAGGACATTTCTAGCTTTTGATTTATGATCCAATTCTCAGTTTCCTTCTCTGTAACAGAAGGGGATTGGACAAGATGGCTAGTAGCCAGCCAGAGAAGAGGAAGGCAGCCTACAGATGACTCAATGACTCGTGGGCCCCAGCAAATTGTGTGAATAGAAGTTACAACTGTGAGGGGAGCAAAAACAAGGGGTGACAACATAGAATTCCACAAGGAGGTAGGGAAGAGAGGCAGGCAGTCCCCATTCAGCTCTTGATCTACCTACAATTATATCATTTTAGAACTGAAAGAATCCAGCAAGATTATCTTCTAGTTTAATCCCTTCCATTTTACAGATGAGGACACTGAGGCTCAGAGAGGCTGGGACTCCCCAAACTCATACATGGTCTCTGAATGAGGGCTGGAAGAGACTCATCATCAAGTCAAACTTTCTCCATTTTATATTTAAGGAAACTGAGGTCATGAGGTTCCCATCATGCCCAAAGTCATGCAGTTACTAATTGTTTGAGGTAGGATTCAAAAAAACTTTCTGTAGACCCAATCCATCATTGTGTCCACTATATCACCATATGTTTGTATTCATATAAATATATACATATATATGGTAAAAAATAAGTAACAATAAAGTAAAAATAACAATAAAATTATATATATATATATATATATATATATAAAGAGAGAGAGACAGAGAGACAGAGAGAGAGAGAGAGAGAGACAGAGAGAGAAGGAGAGAGAGAGAGAGAGAGAGAGAAGGAGAGAGAGAGAGAGAGAGAGAGAGAGAGAGAGACAGAGAGACAGAGAGACAGACAGAGAGAGAGAGAGAGAGAGAGAGAGAGAGAGAGAGAGAGACAGAGAGAGAGAGAGAGAGAGAGAGAGAAGGAGAGAGATTTGAGTTTCTTCCTGGGAGTCAGGAAGAAACTCAGAAAGTTCCAGTCCTTTTTCTGACTCTAGAAGTTACAGATGAATAACTAGGGACTTCCAGAAGAAATGCTCTAAGACCAGCATCTTCCCTCACTTGGTTGCATCCAATATATCTCTCCTGTCGCTTGTTTGCATGTGGTTATTTGGGCAACGAGGGGCGCCATAATGCATGGAGTGCCACTCATCTTCCCAAGTTCAAATCCAATCTTAGACCTTTCCTAGTTGTGGGACCCTGAACAGGTCACTTCACCCTGTTTACCTCAGTTACTCTTCTACATAATGAACAGAAGGAAACAGCAAACCAGTGTAGCATCTTTGCCCCAAAAATCCCAGATGGGATCTCAAAATAGTCAAACACAACTGAAAAATAACTGGAAACCCTACCACTCCTACCACTCCTACTAACATACTACAACTATTACCACTACCACCAGCATGATTACTATTACTACTATTATCATTACTACTACCACTGCTATCACTACTACTACCATATTACAACTATCACCACTACCACGACTGCCTCTGAGGAGGGATCTCTGGCTTCATCATCAGTCCCTAGTGAGCTCTCCTTTCTTTAAATCTGGGGGGAACAGAAAGATGGATAAGGATGTAGGGAGGTATATAAATGGATGAATGGATGGACAGATAGATAGATGGATAGATGAATGGATGGATGGATGGATAGATAGATAGATAGATAGATAGATAGATAGATAGATAGATAGATAGATAGATGGATAGATAAATGGATGGATGGACAGATAGATAGATGGATAGATGAATGGATGGATGGATGGATGGATGGATAGATAGATAGATAGATAGATAGATAGATAGATAGATAGATAGATAGATAGATAGATAGATAGATAAACGGATGGATGGACAGATAGATAGATGGATAGATGAATGGATGGATAGATGGATGGATAGATAGATAGATAGATAGATAGATAGATAGATAGATAGACAGATGACAGATATATCTAGATAAATGAATAGGTAGATAGAGATAGATAGATGATGGATAGATGGATGGATGGATAGACAGACTGGCAGATGAATGGATAGATAGGTAGAGAGATAGATTACATATAGATATATAGATAAATTAATAGGTACATATAGATAGACAGGGAGATGACAAAGAGGTATCTATATTTCAATATATTTGGTTCCCTTCATAATCCTAAGTATTTTATTTAGGTATTTAAATTTAAATCTGAGAAGAGATCCATATGTTCCACCAGACTGCTCAAAGGAATGATGGTGCCAAAATGGTCAAGAACCCTAATAGAATTTATCTTGTCTGCGCTGAGTTCATTTCACATGCATTGCTTCCCCTCCAGAAGTCTCACATGCCCTTTCCTATGAACAGAATCTCTTTGGTGCGAGACTACCACATAAGGAGAACTTTTTTCTTAATACCTTGCACAGCACATGATGCATGGTTAAGTATAAAGCAAGTGCTCAAGCATGTACCCTATTGACTGAGTTCACACACACGCACACACACATATACACAGAGTGTCAATTAACTGTGTTCTAACTCTTTGCTTTTTGAAGTTTTCTTGGCAAAGACACAGGATTAATTTGCCATTTCCTTCTCCAGCTTATTTTATGATGAGAACCTGAGGCAAATAGTAAAGTGACTTGCCCAGGGTCACGCAGCTAATATGTGTCCAAGGCCAGATTTGAAGATCTCCTTGATTGCAGACCAGGCACTTTATCTACTGGACCCCTTAGCTGCCCCACTGATTATATTAAGGAGTTTAAAGAACATAGTATATGTGTTGATAGAGCTATAAATAAAAGGAGTGAGTTCTGACACCATCTCAGACTAGATTTATAACTCTAGTCAACTCAATTAAATTCTCTTAGCCTCACATTTCCCATCTGTAAAATGGGGATAATCACCTTTTTTACAAGGTTATGATGATGATCTACTGAAATTGTGGGTGCATCAAATCTTAAAAAGAAAGCATGTTAATATAGAACCGGTGACTACAGTGATTTAGAGGATGCCCCATGAAGGGTCTTCCTCTTCCACCACCATTTAGTCATAGGGAGCTTCTTCTCCAAAAGGCTTTGAAGCAAGTCAGGAAGAAGTGGGACGAGTCCCATCTCAGACCCATGCCGGCCTCCACTTTTCCCCTCAGTGTCGAAGGCGAGGTGTTATATAAATCTGAGCTATTATTGTCAATGTTCTACATTCCCAGAAAGGTGGGAATCCCAAGTCAGCTGCCGCCCTTTGTGCTGCATGACTTAAGCGGTCGCTATTCTGGGGACACAGCCTTTGCCGGCAGTCTGTCCTCTCCCCCCCCCCCCCCCCCCCCCCCCGAGACCGGAGCAGATCCTCTCCCGCCGGAGGCTCCTTACCTGTTAACAAACTGTCTGTTTTTATTGAGGTAAACTTCAAAGTCATCTCATGCTTGTGTCTGTGAATCATCAGATGGTCCTCGGTCGGGAAGCGCTGTCAGACAAATACAAAGAAAAAAAATCAGAAAGAAAGAAGGGGATCTATTCAGCAAGTTTCACAATAGTCATTTGGCACCCGTTGGAGGGGGGAGAATGGGAAATTATCATCCAGCAACTCAAACATGGCAGGGGAGCCAAGAATCGCTTGGGACAAGTGAGAAAGCATGAGCTGGTTTCCAGTTTTTCTTTTGGAATGAAACATTCCGTCTGCCACCCCAGTGAGTCAAAAATGTGGGCCCTTCCCCGGCCGGGGAGAGAGCCCGGTGGCAAGCAGCATCTCCAGGAGGAAGGCCAAGAGTCTAGAGTGTTCTCCTGCCCCCCTTCCCGCCCCCAGGGAATTGCAACGGGGAATTCTGGGCTTTTTCAAATAAGTTTTGTCACTCTCTGGGACAAATGAGGGAGGAATGTGCTGGGGACTGTCAGTGATTTCAAAGCAAAATGTGTCAATAATATTTTTGAAAAAACACCAGAACGAACGAAGTCAGCTGAGAAGGTTAGGGGATTCTAACCCCATTCGATTCAACAGGTAATTTGTGCACTGTATATTATACTCACAACGGGGTACAAAAAATGGAAAGGAAAGGAAAGGGAAAGGAAAGGGAAAGGAAAGGGAAAGGGAAAGGAAAGGGAAAGGAAAGGGAAAGGAAAGGGAAAGGAAAGGGAAAGGAAAAGGAAAGGAAAGGGAAAGGAAAGGGAAAGGAAAGGGAAAGGAAAGGGAAAGGGAAAGGAAAGGGAAAGGAAAGGAAAGGAAAGGGAAAGGAAAGGGAAAGGAAAGGGAAAGGAAAGGGAAAGGAAAGGGAAAGGAAAGGGAAAGGAAAGGGAAAAAGAAAATGTTTGTTCTCAAGGAGTTGACATTCTCCTGGGGGTTTAGGAGAGACCTCCTAGTGGGAGGTGGCCAGTGAGTTGCTTTTTGAAGCTAGAAAGGGGTTCCATGAAGCAGAGGAAAAGGACAGCTCTCCAAGCATGGAGGGGGATCATTCTCACAGAAGGGGAAGATGGACACTCGTGTACTCCTACAACAGCCACCTAACCAGTCTGATTGGGATGGAGCCTACAGAAAGGGGAAGAAGATGAAACTGGTCTGGAAAGATAGCAGGCTACTAGACTGTGGAGAGCTTTAAACACTTGGGGAGGAAGGAGATGTTTCTCTTGAGGCAATGGGAGCCAGAAAGGTACAGGACACCACCGCTGGATTGGAATCCATTGGAGAAGGCGTCAGGCTCCAGCCCTACCACTCCCCATGTGAAACGAAGTCGCTCCCCTCCCTGGGTCTCAGTTTCCTCAACTGCAAAATCCAGGGTTGCAGTAGTTGGTCCCTTGAAACCCCTCCCAGCTTGGGTCAAGGATCCCCTATCCAACAGGTGAGTCCTGCTCAGGGCCAGTCCTGTGGTCAATCAGTAAGCTACATGTCCTCATCTGAGTTCAAGATTTGAGGGAGCCGAGTGGACCCCTCCCCTGGCTGGCTTGGAGGATCCAGCACAGAGATAAAGCCCAGGCCCGAATGTGCTTTGAGGCTAGCCCGGCATCCCGGCCTGCTGGCTCCCTGGGGGGAACTTGGGAAGCTCTTCAGAGATGGAAAAAGGGTTTCCTTATCACAGAGACACTGCTCTGCACTGCACTGTCTACAAAGGCAGGTGCTTCCTTCCACATAGGTGCCAAGGGAGAAGGTCCTGGAAGAAGGGCCGGCACCTGGTTCTGGCACCAAGCACAAGGGGGAAAGCCAGCCCCAGCCAGACTCTCAGAAGGGCCCCAGAAGCACGGGTGGCAGCACGAGTCACTATCGCTGGTACACAGCTTTTCTAGAGACTGATTGGGACTCAGACAGAGGCCGAGGGCCCGGAGTGATCCAGGGAGAGTCCCCTAGTACGTTTTTGCTTGTTCTTTTTGTGCTGTGTTACTGAGACCCAGGGGGAGGACCCAGCTGCCACTGCTCTGAGACTGTTTTTACATCCCATCTGCATCCCAGCGCCCAGTGCTTGGCACACGAGGGGCTATTAAGCAGAGCCTTGTTGGACCATTAAACTGCATGGTCTCCAGGTCCAGGTCCAGGGGCTGGGTGATCCAATGAGAGGCACCCACCTTAGGCTGGCTCGCCCTCTCTCTTCCAATAGGCTATCCCACACAGCTGGACCAAGTCACAGTGGTGGGACTTCAGAAGGGTCTGGCTTTGTGAAGAGAAGGAAGGGGCCTCCCTTGGGCGCTGCTGATTGGTTTACACTTCTGATGTCACAAGTGGGCAAGTGATGGAAGTTTCTGGCAAGGAATATTCTAGAATGGTGGGGTTCTGAAGAAGGGAAAGGGCATGGTAGGAGACCAGGCGGGACATGAGGATATCCCTGAAAGGAAGTCAGCCTGTCACGGAAGAGGCTGGAGCAGGAAACTAGAAGGTCTCCTCTGCTTCCACCACCAGGCTAACGGTACAGTGGGAGGCAGACCCATCTGGGATGGATGGATGGATGGATGAGTGAAAGGAAAAGCCATTATTAAATGCTTACTGTATGCAAAACTCATATAAGTCATGGGGACGAGAAAAGTAAGAGGCAGACTCAGTTTCTTCTTCAAGTCTAACAAAATGGAGGGGGGAAGAAGAGCACTCTGAAAACATATTTATTTAGGAAAAAAAAAAAAAAAAAGAGCCATCATAACAAAGAGAAAACGACAACTCTTCTCCCTGTTCCATTTTAAATTGATGTGGAAATCCCTGCATCCAGAATCCTGCAGGCCCCACCCAGCCAGACCCACAGCCAGACCTGCCTCCTGTTCCAGAAGGTGCCAGTGGACGATGAAGCGTCCTTGCTGATCGGGCTTTATAAAGTCTGGGGTCATGGGACTCAGGACCGGAAGAGAGTTAGACGGTCTCACTTTTACACATGAGGAAGCACAGCCCTAGGCAGGGCTAGGACTTCCCAAGGTCAGTCACACACACACAAAGCCTAATAGTTAGGCCTAGGATTAGAATCCATATCCTGGGGCCTTGTGGTATGGCAGAATGGGTGAGACTCTTGGAGTCATCTGAATACCAGCTATGCCTCCCATGCGCCTCAGCTTCCTAATCTGTAAAATGGGTATGCCTCTGGTCACATCGTCTCCTTCTCAGGGCCGATGTGAGGACAGGGAATGAACTGGAAGCCATCCAGTGCTCTGTCTCGGGGATCTGGCATCCTGATGGGGTCTCTTTTAGAAGATAGGACCCATGACACTCGCTCCATGGGAAGAAGTGAGCAGCAGCGTTCCCTCCTCTCCTCGCCTGGTTTCTGCCTCCGGATTCTCCCTCGCTGTTCCACCGGCTCTTTCTCCTCTCTCGCCACTTGTCGGCTCCCTTTGGGTCACGTGCCCTCGGCCCCTCAGGTCAGTGACTGGTTTTCTTTTCACCCAATCAGTGTTCCCCGCAGTCAGTGCAGTGCCTGGCATACAGGAAGAGTTTAACATGTTTCAGCTAGCTTTGTGGCTCAGTCATTTTGCAGTGGTTCCGATTCTTTGTGACCCCAAAGTTTCTTGAGCAGGATGTTGCAGGAGTTCATCATATCCTTCTCCAGGTCATTTTACAGATGAGGAAACTGAGGCAGACAGGGTGAAGTGACTTTGGACAGGGTCAAACAGCTAAAAAGTGTCTGAGGCCAGATTTGAACTCACAAAGATGAGTTTTCTTGACTCCAGGCCTGGAGCTCTATCCACTGCACCACCAAGCTAGCTACCTTGCTAGTGGAACTTGCCTTACCATGAGAAATCAGTGCAAGATTTCAAGGACCTAACGCTCCTGCAGGAGCCCTTTGCCCAGTTATGGGAATTTGCCTTAAAAAACACAATTTCTTGAGGGCTTTATTTTAAAATCGGAAAGAAAATGAAGGCTAATTGGTGAAAGCCAAAGGTGAGCAACCTCAATTTGGCTGCAAAAACATGGTTCTAAGGTAAACCCTCAACCCTTCACTTATGCAAAGGAGAGAACGTCCCATTGTAGCGCTCACTTTTTGGCGTTCTCCTGGCTGCCGTCCCATGCGGGCATCGAGGGGAATTACTTCCCAGTGTCAATAAGCATTTAAGGGACTGCCGTGTGCCAGTCACTCTGCTAGGCACGGGGCATACAAAGGCTGAAATAGTTCTCACCCTCAAGAGCTTGGGAGGAGGGGAGGATGAAAAAAGCATACAGATAAATAGATTTATATGTACATATGTATATAAAATAGTATATTAATATATAATACATGTCAGAATATATTATATAATATAAATTAATACATATCAATAAACATTATATGTTAAATAGCATAGGATATATAATAAACATTGACATACAAATATAAAAATTAATCCCATAGACTATATTATAGACACACATAGAGGTATATATTAATGTACATGTGTATGTCATGGAATATAACAAACCTTGTTATGCGTATGTAAAATCTACAATAGAATATTTTCTATAACGTCCATTAACATGTACATAAAATACGTCACAGAATATCTTAAATAATGTATGTCTACATCAGGAGTTCTCAAACTGCGGCCCTTGGGCCAGATGCGGCCACTGAGGATGTTTATGCGGCCCGCCGGGTTATGGCAAATGGGCCGAGGGGCAGAGACAGAGCGTGAGTTTTTGTTTTCACTATAGTCCGGCCCTCCCGCAGTCTGAGGGACAGTGAACTGGCCCCTATTTAAAAAGTTTGAGGCCCACTGGTCTATATATACCTATATAATGTCATGGAATATGTCATAATGTATATCAACATATATAAAAGTATGTCATCCACCATACTACATACACTGGCATAAATAAATATATATATATATATATATGCACACACATATATATAAATCTCATAGAATATATTATATAATATACATCAACATGTGTCATTGAATATATCATATAATATATATTAATATACAATATGTTCAAAAATGGGGGAATAGCACCAACTAGGGGAATCAGCAATGGTCTTTTCTGAGAGGCTTCCCTTGGCCCCGGATAGTCACTGACCCTGTAAGTGGACCAGGCAGTTCCCCGGGATCTAGGACCCCAGATTATGAGGTCCCTGCCAGTTCTGAGCTCCTCTTGTCCTACCCATCTATTTTATTTCAAAAAACAGAGAAGGATGAACTTCCCACAGAGCACTCAACTACAAAGTGGGAGAGATGGCATTTGAACCTTGGACCCCAGGACTCTTTCCGCCACAATTCATTTCAAAAGACATTTTAGGGTCACTGATCATTGCCTCCAACATTCCCAATTCATCGGTCAGAAATCCACATTTTCCATAGTCCTGAGGGGCCTTCCCATGCCCAGTCTGAGTAGAAGATGCTAGTTCCTCTTGGAGCATTGTCAGGGTCCAAGAAAGTACATCTTACATTTCCATGGCCCCTCTCCTCCCAGAAGGGCCTCCAAATGCAACATGGGGAAATGCAAAGACCCCCAGAGGGCCCTTCCCAGGTCCTCTGCCACCCTTCAGAGGAACATTCCAGATGGGAATTCCGCCTCTCACTAGACACTTTAGGGGCAATTTAGGGAAAGGGAAGAGAGTGATCTCACAGCAACAGGCTCGAGGTCTGACAGAAGAATGAAGCATGGGGACTCCCAGGGACCACAAGTGGTCCGCTGCCTCAGTTCCCCACATGTGTATATCTAATCACAGGAAGGCCCGCTGCGTCAGTTTCCCACGTGTGTATATCTAATGACAGGAAGCCTGCTGCCTCAGTTTCCCACATGTGTATATCTAATCACAGGAAGGCCCGCTGCGTCAGTTTCCCACGTGTGTATATCTAATGACAGGAAGCCCCGCTGCGTCAGTTTCCCACGTGTGTATATCTAATGACAGGAAGCCTGCTGCCTCAGTTTCCCACATGTGTATATCTAATCACAGGAAGGCCCGCTGCGTCAGTTTCCCACATGTGTATATCTAATCACAGGAAGGCCCGCTGCGTCAGTTTCCCACGTGTGTATATCTAATCACAGGAAGGCCCGCTGCGTCAGTTTCCCACGTGTGTATATCTAATCACAGGAAGGCCCGCTGCGTCAGTTTCCCACGTGTGTATATCTAATGACAGGAAGCCCCGCTGCGTCAGTTTCCCACGTGTGTATATCTAATGACAGGAAGCCTGCTGCCTCAGTTTCCCACATGTGTATATCTAATGACAGGAAGCCCCGCTGCCTCAGTTTCCCACGTGTGTATATCTAATGACAGGAAGCCCCACTGCGTCAGTTCCCCACGTGTGTATATCTAATGACAGGAAGCCCCGCTGCCTCAGTTCCCCACGTGTGTATATCTAATGACAGGAAGCCCCGCTGCCTCAGTTCCCCACGTGTGTATATCTAATGACAGGAAGCCCCGCTGCCTCAGTTCCCCACGTGTGTATATCTAATGACAGGAAGCCCCGCTGCCTCAGTTTCCCACGTGTGTATATCTAATGACAGGAAGGCCCACTGCGTCAGTTTCCCACGTGTGTATATCTAATGACAGGAAGCCCCGCTGCGTCAGTTCCCCACGTGTGTATATCTAATGACAGGAAGCCCCGCTGCCTCAGTTCCCCACGTGTGTATATCTAATGACAGGAAAGCCCGCTGCGTCAGTTTCCCATGTGTGTATATCTAATGACAGGAAGGCCCGCTGCCTCAGTTCCCCACGTGTGTATATCTAATGACAGGAAGACTCCAAAGGCATCATGAGATGCTACAATATGCTAAAAAGGTGACAGAGAAAAGCTCAGACTTTGCTCGGGAAGAAGCTCCCAGTCCGCCCCAGCGAGCCACGTGCTCTCCAAGGTGGAGGGGCCATGGCAGAGGAGGAGCTGCCTTTGGAACACAAGGTTCTCGTACAGCTTCTGGCACATGCTGGCTGCGTGGCCCTGAGCAAATGAATTAATCTGAGTCAATGCAGATCTGCACTGAGGGAGGGAGGCTCTGCACCTGGAGTTTCCATCCCAATGAAAGGTCCCAAGGCCCTTTTCCCTGAGGAGCAGAAGGCAGAAAGGGGGCCTCGGGCACTCAGGGGACAGTTCTCTTTGGCGAGGAGCCAAACGCTCCCATGGTCTCCATGCTGGGTTATATTTTTGCCGATAATACGACGCCAAGTCCAAACTGCTCCATGGAAAAACAGACTTCCTTTCTCCCCATTTCTCAAATGACAAGCCCGGACATCTGGAGGGGCCAGCCGTGGGTTTGGCTGGCTTCCTGGGGGTGGGGGGAGGAGGCTTCGGAATGGAAGGGCTCGGCCCTATTAGGTTTCAGGGGCTGTGGCCGGAGGGGCACGCTGGCTCACATCATTTGGGGGGTGGGAAGGCGAGCCATGAGGATAATAACAATCACAGCCTCTCCCCGGAGAGACCAAACAGGATGCGGTGGTAATGGATCAGCCACCAAGCGGTCCTGGGAGCCGGAGCCAAAGCCTCCTGCCGGGCACCCACCCGCAGCCTGCCAGGGGACCCACTCACCTGCGAGCAGCCCGGGGCGCTGCACACAAACGGCCTTTCCTGCTCCAAGTTCATCTTGGATTCCTCATAAATCTACAGGTGAGGGGGAAGGGGGAGACAAAAACAAAACACAACAATTCATTAATATCTCACTGCAGCTCCAGGATCGCGCCAAAGCCAGCCCTCGGGGAGCCCTTTCCCCGCTCTCAGCGTATCAAATTCCCCAAACAGACAAGGACAAATGAACGGGGATCCAAGGTTCTGACCGCCTCGTATTCATCAGGCTCCCCGTGGGCTCAGATCTGGTTGTTTTTTATTTACTTTGAAGGGAGCGGGTGGAGGAAGGCCCAGGCTGCCCCTGCCTCCAGTCCCCTTCATATTGGTGGGATTATGCATCCAGCAGGTCAGGGCGACTGGGAAGCATTCGGACCAGGAGGCGCCGCTCAGAGGACCGGAGATTCTGGTGCAAGGGGCCTTCCACCGGATCAAAGAGCAGATGGCCAAGGTCACAGGGATAGTGGGGCAGAGCCAACAGCTGAGACTCTCCTGACTCTCAGCATCACAGAGGAAGAAAGTGAGGCCCAGGGCAGGTTATCCATTTGTCTAAATTCACATGGCCATAAGTAACAGCGGCAGAAGCTTAATCCCAGTCCCCTGATCTTAACAGGTCACTCTCTCATTCTACAGATGCAGGAAGACTGGGGATTTATCCAGGGTCATGGGGACAGTGAGGGACAGAGGAGCTGGGCTCTGAACCCAGGTTCTCTGACCCCAAATCCAAAGTTCTTTCAACTAAGCCACTTGCTGTCTCCTTTGGTTTCTTCTAAATACCCTAAATTCGCACCATCTTGGGATTTGGTTCCACAGGCCATGGCTGGCTGAGCATGAGTGTGACATGTGTAGTGGTCCATCACCAGAGGCCAATAGAAAGAATGGACACAGATCCCAGAGAGCCGCAGGACCACTGACCACCGATCTTTTCCAGAAAATCTATAGTCCAACAGACAAATATGCGGATGGATGGGTTTTATAGGTTACCCTTTCAACTGCTTGCCATAGTCTATACAATAAGCACTCTTCATCCACTTGGTTATTCCTGTGTGGATGGTTAAAGCTTTGAGTTTGGGAATGTTGCCCCTCCCCACAACTATATATAGAGAGAGAAATGGGTAACTCAGAAGTTAATAGAGAAGCATATGGTAGGCATGACTAAGCTATAACACATCACACATAAAAAATTACAAAGAAAAGCTGGCCAGAAAAGAATTTCATCAAGATAATATCTAGGGGTAGGCAGATGGCATAGTAGATAGAGCACCAGTCCTAAAGTCAGGAGGACTTGAGTTCAAATCTAGCCTCAAGACACTGAACACGAGCTGTATGACCCTGGGCAAGTCACTTAACCCCAATTGCCTTGCCAAAAAAAGTGTGAAAAGATGAGTTGGTCAAATGGCAAAAGGAAGGAATAACCAATGGACTGCCTTGTGTCCCACCAGAATAAAAGTTCACAACATCCTAGATTTTGAGCTGTAAGCAACCTTAGAGACTATATGACCCCTCCCCCTCATTTTACAGATGGGAAACTGATGAATACGAGACAGTCAGAACCTTGGGTCCATCATTAGGAAACTAAAATCCTGGGATTGTAAATGACTTGCCAAGGTCACGTGAGGTAGTGAGCATCAGACGCAGAATTTGAATCCAGGTGATCTTATTCCCAAACTCAGAATGTTTCATTGCACTATAATGCCTCTCCTTATAATATTAGGTGAAAGAGGAGGAGATACTCTTCCCCCAATGCCTTATGGTGAATTTGTGGAAGGGCAAGAACAAGAGTCACACATGATGGGCTGCAATCTGCATCACCGGAGGGAGTGAGAGCACAGGTACATTGGACAAGTCTCTGAAAATGACTTCTGATACTGAGAGAAGCCTTGGGACACCATTCCTTTATAACGTTGGATCTCCTGACAATTCCTCAATAGAGAGAAAAAAGCATTTGAAATCATCTAATAAGCTAATAAGAATATTAGAACACAACTGAGTGGCCCCCACAAACACTGACTCTGCTTGATTTTATAGCCGATTGTGAATCAAGGTTCGAAAAAAGATTCAATACGTCTGGACAGATAAATGGCTTAGATGGACGGCTTGAAACAAGCTACCTTCCCTGGGAGGATTGAAGAAAAAAAAACACATCTCACGCTCCATGTCATTTTTCAAATCCTAATTTAACTAATAGCACTCGTTCGTAGCCAGGCACCCACTGGGGGATGCAGTAATCAGCATCAGTACAGGGGAAAGGCTGCCTGGTCCCTCTCTGTGAGAGTGCTTCAGCTGAACAGGCCTGTGGTAGTTCTTAGGGAAACGGTCATGAATCAAGGCGACTACACGGACAAGCTTCTCCTGAAACGCTCCCAGATTTTGTAACCAGGTGATGGGAAGCACACTCTCGCCTTCATTTTCTGAAGGCATAAATAAGCCAAGGGATGTGGAGCTCTTAATGCAAAGCGACCTCTCGCCATTACTCAAATGGGGATGGAAAGTCTCCCTATGTGACAAGGTTTCACGCCAGACACACCAGTGGGAGTTTCCCATGCTCCCTTTTACCGCAAGGAGATGTGATTTGGTAGGTGCCGGGGGCTCATTCCTCCACAGATCAGAGGTTGAGAGTTGGAGGAGCCTTAGGGGGTCTCCAATCTTCTTATTTTCCAGATGAAGAAACTGAGTTTACATAGATGATAAATGTCAAAAATGGGCTTAGAAGTCTGATCATCTGCTCCATGCTATGTCCAATTCCTCAGAACAGCAGATAGTCTCCAGAAGATGACAAAAGAAACATTTCTTAGTTTATAATCATCCTAGTGAAGGGCCTAGTCAAACAGAGTCAGGCTGGACCAAGGACAAGAGAAATTAAGGGCCCCAGAGCTAAAGTCTTTACCAGAATTTGGGAGTCCTCCATGCCTCAGTGAGACACAGAGAGAGTACTTTTGTGATAGAATTTTTGGAGAAAAAAATGATCATGTTCTAAGGAGATTTAACATAAACACATCTCACTTTGAAAGGGAGCACGACGCAAGAAAGGGAGCATGAAGCAAGAGAGTAAGCCCCTTATATGGGATTGAGAAATCTTAGGTTCAAAAAAACCTCAGCAGTTACATGATTCTGGGAGACACATTATACTGTATCTTAGCTTCAGAACTATAACATGTAGATAATATTTGTATTCCCTACTTCCCTATGGTGGTTATTGGGAAAGTGCACCCCACTCTTCAAAGGGCTTTGTAAAGAGGCACTTACATGTGCAAAAAATTTAGAGATGAAGAGACTTGGGATTTCAGTTAGTCCAACTTCCTCACTTTATAGATAAGGAAACTGAGGCCCAGGAATGCCAAAAGACTTAGGATCAAAGATTTAGAAATGAGAGAGGTCTCATGCTTGGGATAAAAAATGCCATCTGCATCCAGAGAGAGAACTACGGAGACTGAATGTGGATCAAAGCAGAGTATTTTCACTTCTTTTCATTTGTTTTTTTCTTGTATTTTTTTTTCCTTTTGATCTGATTTTTCTTGAATAACATGACAAATATGGAAATATGTTTAAAAGGATGGCATGTATTCAACCTTATCAGATTGTCTTGGGAAGGAGGGAGGTGAGGGAAAGAGAAAAAATTGGAATCAAAATCTTATAAAAATGAATGTTGAATACTACTTTTACACGTATTTGGAAAAATAAAATACTATTGAGAGAAAAAAAAAAAAAAAAGGAAGTGTCCATGGAACCCCCATCACCAGTTTCTTGTGTGGGCCTAGACATTCATTCCATTGCTCTTCTTCATCAGACTCCCACAATATCAAGTAAGGAAATCTAACTTTGTTTTCTTTGATAAGTTTGAAAGTCTTGAGAAACAGCTTCATGTGTATATATCCTGTATGAGTGTGTATGTATATCTACATATATGTACCTATAAAGAGAGAGTTGTCTGCACATTGCCTCCCTCATTAGAAGGTAGGCAGGGCAGGGGCAGTTTCTGCCTTTGTCTCCATTCTTAGAGCTTACCACAATGCCTGGCACATAGGAAGCACTTCAAAAATGTTTGTTGACCTGACATGAGCCTGAGGGGGTGCGTTTCTGCCAAGTATAAACACTTGGGTTCTGCAAGGTGGGACACTTGGGGCTAAACAAATTAATCTGAAAAAGACTAGGGGTTCTTAGTGGAGCCCAAGCGCAGCATGAATCCCAACTCTGGCACCCAAAAAAGATCGATGGCAGCCGTGACGTGTCCAACCAGTGGGGAGATGGAACCTTGTACCTGGTCTAGCACAACCGTGAGACATCTAGAATACTGTGTTTTAATTGGGGGGGGGGAGGGCATTTTAAGAGCTACCTCAGTCCACCAAGCTGAAGAGAGCACCCAAGGAGGCTAATGTGGACACTGAGGGGGCCCAAGGCCACATTAAAATAGGCTCCACTGAAGAGTCTGGCCTGAAAAGGAGGCAACATAGGGAGCACAAGACAGATGTTTTCATAGATGAGAGGTTTCGTCATGGGGAAGGGGTGCGAACCTTAGGGGGCTTAGCCCTAGAGGGCAGAAGTCACGGAGAGGTATATTTAGGCTTAGAATAAGGAAAACTCTCATATCTAGAGCTCTCTGTGAATGGAACAGACACCTCTAGGTTGAGATTCTCCTCTACTGGAGATCTCTGAGCAAAAGCTAGATGGCATAGAAGGTAGAAGAGCTATACTAGAAGATGTTTTTCCCCCAAATTCTCACTGGTAGTAACCCCCTTTACCAGAGATACCAGCCAGGATTTTTGTTCCAATGTAATGTACAGAATTAGTCACTATGTAAGAGACTGACATGAGCCCATCCTTTGATTCACCAGGCTAGATCTGACTTTGTTAACTCGGTCCAGAGGCTGATGTTCTTTGTGTTTCTATACTTAAATGATGCCATCCCCATCATCACAGAGAATCGATAAGCTGTGGTGATTGTGCTCATTGCTCTCATTGCCATTTCATCTTCCTTGCTTCCAGGCTCAGCCCTTCCTCCCTTTCACATGCTCCCTGGCCTCCTGGCTCCCTCTCCTCACTCAGGGCACTTTCCCTGGCATTCCCAGGCCTGGAATTCCCTCTCTCCTCATCTCCATCTTTTGGCTTCAAGTCCTTCGAGGACAGGCCTGTCCCAGGTCTCCCTGCAGTTTCCATTTGGGATTACCCCCAATTCATCCTGCCTAGAGTTCATTTCCTCGTGTCATCTACAGATTGTCCCCATTTAGACTGCAGGGACATCTTTTGCTTTGGCTCTCCAAAGCTGAGCTCAATGTTTGGCATATAGTCAGTAGATGCTTAATAAATGCTTGTTAACTGACCTACGGGGCTTTCAAAATTCAGCGCTCACTTAGCTGAAACTACCCCGGGGGCCCCTGAGGGTTTCAGAAAACTCACAACTCAGGCAATAAAACATAGAATAATCTCCAAAGTCATCCCAGGCTTCCCACACTTGACAAGGAGATGACAGGCCTGATTTACAGCTGTAACCCACAGCCACGGCCTTGGTTCCTTTAAGCAGGTAATAAGTGGGAATCACCTCCTCACTGCCATCACCCCAGCCAATCACTGTAGCTTCACTGAGCGTAACTCTCCAGCCCGTAGGCCCCCTTTGGGGCCTTCACATTGACATCGCAGCTTCCATTTTGTGCTGTCCCCAATGCCTGAAATGTTTCCCCTTCCCATCTCTGCCTTGGAGAATCCTTTTCCTTCAAGATCACCTTCCTCAAACATCACCACCTACGACCTGGACCCTTTCCTGATCCACATTTCCCTCCCCACCAATTGCCATGGTCCTCCCTACCCTGAATTAAATTACTTTATATTGCATCCCTCATTACATGATAAGCTCATTACAAGGAAGCAATGTTTCCTTCTCTCAATTCCTATTCCCAATGATTGGCAGTGCCTGGCACACAGTAGGTGTTGATATTTTATTCATAAGTCATATGACTCTGTGACCTCCTTTTTTTTTCTTGGTTAAGGAGCCGTTTCCTTCTCCAACTCAATTTACAAATGAGGAAACTGAGGCAAACAGGATTAAGCGATTTGTCCAACATCACACAGCTAGGAAGTGTCTGAGGCCACATTTGAACTCAAGACAAAGTGACTCCAAGCCTATGCTCTGTGCACCATGGCACCACCTAGCTGTCGTCCTGATATATTTGTGGATCGATTGGTTTGATCCAAGGCGCTTAGCTCCACAACTTTTCTGCTTAGAACAGCAGATCTTAAATCACTCTGTGTCATGGGGCACTGGGCAGTTTGATGAAGCCAACTGATGGGCCCCTTCAGACTCGGGCTTTTTGATGCATAAGATACATAAGATTACAAAAGAAATCAATTCTTTTGAAGTAGATATCTTTTCTTTAAGTCATAGATTGCAGATTAAGACTTTGGTTTAGGACATGAAATAGCTCACAATGATTCAACTGATCTAGCCGTGGTCCAACCACAACAGAATTTGTTGTTCTTCCCTCAGAATGCTCCAGATCCGGGATCCGTGCCTTTGTACCCACTGGAATGCTCTCCCTCTTCATCTCCATTTCTTAAAATCTCCAGTTTCCTTCAAGACTTAGCTCAAATGCTATTTTCTTCCAGGGTCGTTTCTGGCCTTCATTCCCTTCCATGGAGGGAGTCTTTCCTTGCAGGCTAGCTCCCAAATGGGGATTTCACTTCTATTTAGATCCACGTTGTGTGTCTCATTAGAATGAAAGTTTCTTGAGGACAAAGTCTGGTTTTTGCTTTTGTAACCTCAACGCTTAGCAGAGTGCCTGACACACAGTAGGTACTTAATAAATTCTTAATGACGGCCTTCCGGGAGTCAGAGACTTCCTCATTTGACTCGGTCCCTCCCTGCCTCCCCTGCCAATGTATCACTTTCTGTGTCACAGTGGGGCTCTAAATGCTAACAGATATCGGCCTTTCTGCTTTTGCAGATCCTCAGCATCTAGCCTGCTATGAAGTGAGTGCTTAATCAATACTTATTGATTAGTTGATTGAAGAAGCCGATGCACAAAACAGACATTGCATGAAGTTGTCGTGGTGGTTTGGTTTGGTTTTTCCAGAGATGAAGCATCCATATAAAACACGTTACAAATGGCACGTGAGATCTCAGGTGCTGGAGCTAGACCTGGGGAGGTTCAGTAGCATTTGTCACCCAAGAAACGCAAGGCACCTTAACAAATGGTGAGTTACCGCCCAACTCTCATTCTAATGGAATTTCAACCAATTCTGCCAACCTCCGACATGAGGAGCCAATCCAAAGGTTGGTTTGACCAAAAATCTGGGCTGCCTTTCTTATCGGGACCTCAATTAACGTATCACCCTGACATTATAAATATTGATGAGCACTTCAGACCGGATAAGTCAGCACCGGCTCTGATTAACATGCATCCAAAAGGGAACGTAGCAGGGGGGTGGGGGGAGCTTGAATTTTAATATCCGTGTTAACATCTGTCAGCAGTTACTGCCCTCCAGAAAGAGCTGTACTGGGAAGGGACACAGCAAGAGACCCAAGTGAATAACTGAACCTCTGATTCAGCACGTCAGCCAGTCAATAAGCGTTTATTCAACACCTACTATGTGCCAGGCACTGTGCTAAGCACAAGGGAGCAAATAGTCCCTATGAACATTTAGATTTACTTCACGTATGTCTTTTTTTCTAAGTTAGTGCAATTCTGCTTTGCTCACAGAGCTTACATGTTAGCCAACTGACAAAAATGAAATGGTTCCTGCCCTCAAGCAGCTTCCACCCTGGATTTGGGAATCAGAAAGTCCTGATTTCCAATCTGGCCTTGGACACTTCCTACTGTGTGATTTGGGCAACTCATTAGAGCAGCGATCCTCAAACTTTTTAAATAGTTCATTGTCCCTCAGACTGTGGGGGGGCCAACTATAGTAAAAAACAAAAGCTCACACTCTGTCTCCGCCCCTCAGCCCATTTGCCATAACCCGGGGGGCCGCATAAACGTCCTCAGTGGGCCGCAGTTTGAGAACCCCTGCATTAGATCTCTCTTCCTTATCTGTGATTGGAATAACAGCCCTTACCTTCCAGGGTAGTTGGAGGATTAAATGAGGTAACATTCACAGTGATTTATAAATCAGAAGGCATTATAATCATTCCATCAGATGATCTTACTTTTTATCCTAGAAGAACTAAATCATCATAATACCAACAATAACACCTGGGTTTTCTATAGTGCTATAAAGCCTTACATAAAGCGTACAGAGCGGTTTATGAAGATGATCTGGAGTTTCACAGAGGAAGTGATTTGAGGAATGCCTCATCGTGTCCATTTTACACATCAGAAGCTGAGACTTAGAAGGGGTGAGTGAGCCACAGAAGGTTCTTAAGCAGGAGGAATGCCACGTGGGCAAATGAGTAGTACAGGGTGGGGTTAACACCAGCCTCTTCAGTACTTGGCCCAGGGCTAAGTCCCTCAGCTCTGTCCCTGACTTTGTCAGACTTGTTGTTAAAGACAGAGATTGATATTCATTCCAGTTTGGGACATGTGTGTGTATGTGTGTGTGTCTATTTGTGTGTGTGTGTGTGTGTGTGTGTGTGTGTATGTGTGTGTGTCTATTTGTGTGTGTGTGTGTGTGTGTGTGTGAAGGGGGAAATAAAGGATCAGAAAATTTCAAGGTCAAAGCACACTGGAGGACCGGGGGCCATCATTCCTAATCGGAGGATGCCGGTGGCCAAGGCAAAAATGTCCAGTCAACTTCAGAGACACATTTCTAGATGTCTCACCCCTTTCAGTCAGGAGGCCTGCAAGTCACTTTACAAAGAGAGCCAGCCAGAGGAGTAACCAACAACCACGTGGTCAAGGGAAACCCCGCCTCCTGACTCCACCCACTAATGGACAGACTCAGCACAGGACAGGGCCTAGAAAGGAGCATCAGGACAGGAAGATAGGATGGCCCTCAGGGTAGGTATAGTGAATGATGCCCTGGAGTTGGAATCAAGAAGACCTGGATTCGAATTCTGCCCTGGACACAATTTGCTGTGTAATGCTGGGAAAATCATTTTCTCTAAACACTAGTTTCTTTATCTGCAAAATGGGAATAATACTAGCAGCCACCTTGCTGAGCTTTTATGTCACTTAAAAGAGCCAAGGAACTAAATTTTTATTAATCTACTAGGAACCTGGTGTCAGGATGCGTCTGAGCACAGCATTTGAAAACATGACTCGTGGCTGTTTAATCAAGATATAATTCGAGGTCTGATACTTTGCTCTAAGTTTATTCTCTACCGATTATTGAAAAATCACAAAATCATAGAAATCCAAGGTCAGAAAGGCCCTCAGCCCTAGTCCTACTCCCATATAAAATGGTCCCAACAAGTGGTCATCCAGCCTCAGCCTGAAGGCCTCCAGGGAGGGGAGAGGTTCCCCCAGAGCCAGGCAAGTTTCAGATTGGCAAAAATAAACACCAATCTGCCTCCCCTTTATTTCACACCCCCAAAATGAGCTCCTTTCCCCCTCCCCCACCCCCTCTCACATTTTATCTGCCACGCTCTTACTTCTTTGCTGGTAAAAACATCAAGCAAGTTTGTTTCCTGTCTCAATGTTATTCTTGAAGTGGACTGCAGTCAGAATCTGATTTTCATTGGGCTATTATTATTTGCAGCTGTGTGACCTTTTTAACCCTGCTTTAAAAGTGACATTTCAGCCCTCAAGCTCCAAACGTTGGAGGGCTGCAGAGATTTCCAAACTAGCAATGGGGCAGGCCGGGAAAGGAGGAAGAGAGAGGGGGAGGGGACGAAGAAGGGGCATTTCTCTGGGTCACTCAAGGGCATACTTGCCCCAGATCTGGCAGGAAGGGGGCCAGTGGCTACTGGCTGGAGATTCTTGGTTTGATTCGTTATCGAATTTCTTTTTTTTTTCTTAATAAGCCAATAAAAACTTGAAAGAACCGAACTGGCAACAAGAGACCATCACTCAACCGCCCCCAAATCCAGAACGCTACAACTCCAATAAGCCGCTGATCGCAGCTCATGGCCTCCCACTCTCTCATGCCATTAAGTAGTTATTCAGCCACCAAAACTTAGTTCTGTGAGAATACAGCAAAGACAATGTGATGTCTAGAGTTAGCATCAACTCCACATTTCCAGGGTGGAAGCTCCCTCCACCAATTTTTTGGCTCCTTGCCACCAAAATGAGATTTTCTTTTGTCCTTCCTTCCCCTCTCACTCTTTCCCCTCCTCCTCCTCTAGGGGCTATTCGGATGTCACCCTTGTTCTCTGACACAACAATCTCCACATATCCATCCCCAGACGTGATGATGATGATGGTGATGATTCCAAGAGTCTGGTCAACATTTCCATTAGAAACTCTGCTGGACTTATAGCAAAGAGATATTAAAGAGATCTTAAAGGTGGGAAAGGGACCCACATGTGCAAAAATGTTTGTGGCAGCCCTTTGTGTGGGGGAAAGAAACTGGAAACTACGTGGATGCTCATCAGCTGGAAACGGCTGAATAAGTTATGGTATATTATTGTTCTATAAGAAATGACCAACAGGAGGAATACAGAGAGGCTTGGAGAGACTTACAGGAACTGATGCTGAGGGAAATGAGCAGAACCAGGAGATCATTGTACTTGATAACAGCAAAATTATACAATGATTCATTCTGATGGATGCGGCTCTTTCCAACAATGAGAAGATTGATGTCAGTCCCAATGATCTTGTGATGGAGAGAGCCATCCATACCCAGAGAGAGGACTGTGGGGACTGAGCGTGGATCTCAACATAACATTCTCACTTTTTGTTGTTGTTCTCTTGCATTTTGTTTTCTTACTCACTTACTTTTTTTTTTAATCTAATTTCTCTTGTGCAGCATGATGATTGTATAAATGTTTATACATATTGGATTTAACACTTATTTTAACATGTATAACATATATTGGATTGCTTGCCATCTAGGGGAGAGGTTAGGGGGAAGGAGGGAAAAATCTGAAACACAAGGCTATGGAAGGGTCAATGTGGAAAAATTAACTGTGCATATGTTTTGAAAAATAAAAAGCTTTAATAAAAGGGGGGAAAAGAAACTGCTGTTGGTGGGATTGAGACTTTTCTGAATGGGCTTAGGGAAAAGTAAGCCAGGTCTGGAGTTTTCCCAGAGGAGAGAGCACCAGGGTAGGGGTTTCTATACTAGATGTGGAAAAACACTCCAGCAGGAAGTAGATTTTTCTGCTTTTTTTTTCAATTTGCATGTCCTACCAAGTGGGAGGCTTATTTTTAAAACAAGTGGCTAAAAGCTACTTATGTTTTCATAAAACTTGATCTATGTTATTTTGATAGGCAGATGTACATATGAAATACATATATATCTGTGTAGCTAGATGTGCGTGGTATGAAATGGGGATGTGTGTGTGTACACATATAGATGTACATAGGTGTATATTACAGGAGAGGCAATGTCTCCTCCCAGAGAGTTGTCTTTGCCCCCAACACATACTGGTCACGTGACTATAAGCTGGCCACTTAACCTTTTAAGTGATTCAGGAGACTCTCTAAGAATTCTGCACAGGGAGATGAAATTTCCTTACCAGGAGCTTCCTATATCCAAGAAATTTTAAGTAGAGAATATACCAATAAAAGGCAGAAGTAGATATAGGTCTATGGACAAAAAGAAAACACATATGGATGTATACATGTGTGGAGATATATGTACATACATATATAAATGTATATATGTATATAAATGCATATGTAGATATATAAATGTGCCCATATGTACATATATTTACACAAATATATAAATATGCACATGTATATGTAAATAAAATCTAAGTGTACATTTATACAATAACCTCTATGTATAGGCATGTGTGTGGATATGTAAATATATAAATATGTACATATATACATATATTTATACATGTCTATATACATTTGCATATATTTCTACAAATATGTATGCGCATATGTAAGTAAAACCTAAGTGTACATTTATATAATAATCTGTATGTATACACATGTGTAGATAAATATGTGCACTCTTCCCTATCAGTGTGACTTTGGCCAAGACCCTTACTCTTCCTGTAACTCAATTTTATCTGCAAAAAAAGAGAAGTTTGTACTAAATTGCTCCCGAAATCCCCATCAACTCTCAATCTATGATTCTTCTGCTGTGACATAACTCATAAATGATAATCATCATCATGATGGCTAATATTATTATGATGCTATAAAGTCTGTGAAATTATCTTAGTTGATGATTTCATGGCAGCTTCTTTAGCCCTCAGTTTCCTCAACTGCCAAATGAGTTAGATTGCATCATCTCTGAGGTTCCTTCTAGTTATGATCCTATACTCTGTCACAATTATTAGTAATATTAATAATAACATAATAAGATTTACGAGGCAATTTGCATATATTCTCATTTGATCATCCTATGACTGAATATAAACCTCCATGAGACTCAGTTTCTCCATCTATAAAATTATGAGAGAGAATGAAATGAATTCAAAGGTCTCTTTCAATTCTGAACCCATTACAATTATTTCACTTTTTGGTAGCTATGGGCGCGTGCGCACACACACGCACACACACACACACACACACACACACACACACACACACACACACACACACACACACACCACTAGCACCCAGCATCTCATTAAAGGACCCTCTCTTTACTGACTGAGCACAAGCACACCTAGAGAAGTTTGGCATCCAATAGTTTGCAAAAAGCCCAGAAGGCGGCATTCGGGGAGAGCAGCGTAACTGGAAGCATACAGAGAGCCAGAGAACACTGTATACAGTAACAGCAGCATTGGATACAATGAATCTGGACAGAACTTTCAGCCCCAGCCTTTTTTTTTTTTTTTTAAATGCCCTCCTCCCCAGTCCCTGAAGTTTCTCAAGCACTGCAGAAGCCAAACCAGCTCACAGCTTCCCCGAGGAAAGTGCCCATTTTCTCTCTTGGTTTGCTGGGAAATCAGCTAAGCCTAGTTCCTTCCAAGCCTTTCATTTGCCCAGCCGGGCCTCTGGCATCTTCCCTCTGACACGGGGAGCAAAATGAGGCTACTAAGTAAAAACAAAATAAACTTGGAATAATCTTCCTGGGGAATTGGAGTGTAAGTCAGAATGAGAGGAAGGAAGGTGAGAAGCTGCAGGAGGCACGTGGAGAAGGAAGATGGGAGCAAAAGCTTCCCTGAGAACAGGTGGGCAGTAGGGACAAGAATCCGACGGAACGCCCCCAAGTACCTGCAGCCTTTCCCAAGCACAGTGACCGACTCCTGGGACTACAAGACTGGGTGGGGGACGTGGCACCATCAGTAACAAGTGGCAGAAGGGGCCATTTCCCCCACTCCCAACTCTGTGGGACGAGGGAAGGATGGGCAGGTGCTTCTCACCTAAATTCCCCTCTCCTGTACTGAACCAGCTGCAGATTTCTCCAAACTCCCAGGGATAAAACACTGCCCATTTCTGTGGGATACAAATGTGGATTTGAAGGGAACGTGGCTTCCACTGCCCCCATAGTCTGGATTGCTGCTCTAATTGGTAACACACACACACACACACACACACACACACACACACACACACATATATACACACACACACACACACACACATATACACACACTCCTCTGTCTGTCTTTCTGTCTGTCTCTGTCTCACATGCACATACATACTTGCACAATACATTTTCATATTCATACTCACATATATGCATGCACATACAGATGCATGTGCACACAATGCATACATACACATATACACATGCATATCACAGTCACATACACACACCTTCAAATGAAGAAAAATAAGCTGAATTAATGGGCTTTCTGGGCTATGAGAATAATTCCATTTGTACAAACCAACTCAGGGCTTAAAACACATAGTCTGGCTCCTTAGATGGGCTGAGTAAGAGACCTCAGGCCCATGGGGCAGAAAGGAAAAATCCAGGGGTGTTCTTCCCTGATGATTGGGGGATCCTCAAAGTATATACCATGTTCAGGATCTTGAAATTGCTCTTTGAAATGACAAAATCTTGTCTATTCTGTCTCTTTTCTCTATTTTTCTATCTTTACTTTCTCTCTGTATCATTCTTTCTTCTTCCTGTTTATCTCTATTTCTCTTTCCTGCTATTTATTTTTATTTTGCTTTTTTTTTTTCTCTCTCTGCCTGTATTTCTCTCTGATTTATCTCTTTCTTTCTGACTTTATGTCTTCATCTCAGGCTTTATTTCTTTCACTTTCTCTTTCTATTTCTTTTTATTTCTATTTCTGTATTTCTCATTTTCTTTATCTTTTCCTTTTTCTTTCTCCCTTTTCTATTTATTCCCTTCCTTTCTGATTTTTTTTTCTTTTCAGTCATTCCTTTCTAGTTTTTCATGCAATCTGTTTTTCTCCCCACTCTTTCCTTCCATTCCATCTTCCTTTTTTTTTTTTTTTTTTTTCTCCACGTAACCAGAAGTCTTCTCTAATTTTTTAGGAATAAAAATGCCTACAAGACCTTGACTATCTCCCCTCACTCCCCCAGTCACTTTTCCCTGGGAAAGAGATTTGAAAATTGTCATTTCTCCCTCCAAGTCACACCCTCCCTCAACAAAAGGCTAACGTTGCCCCAATTTCCAATTCATCCAAATGCTTCTGCCATTAATAAGCAGAGACCAGAGCCAGCTCCTTTTATTTTCTGAGGGGGCTGGCTCCAAAACAACAGCATCGGGTTTTTTTCAATCAACATGGCAAATCAGCACCGAGAAGGAAAAGAGTGAATTATCTTTTAAAAAATAAAAAGGGCCTCTGGTCTCCTAAGCCCAGCGGCCCCTCCCTTAGCAGGAAGACTGTTCTCTTAGGTCAGGGATCTCAAGGTCAGGCCCTGGAAAACACCCTTCTTCTTCACTCCTGTGGGACTGAAGGTCAAAGGGACGAGGGGGCAGCTATCCCACCCAGGGTGGGGCTTGGAGAAGGGCAGCCAGTGCCTTCTCTTTGCAAGGCTGAATGAAGGCGCAGACAAGTGTCTGTTCCCTAAAAACTCCTTGGATAAATAGGGGCCTGGTAAAGAGGGGATTCAAGGGCGCTTCCCTGATATTGTTTGGGAGCTATTCTGGGGCATGTCAGCAGTGATTGATTACTGGTCAGCCCCAGCTTGTGCCTCGGTAATTAGGTCCCTGTATAAGGGAGAGAATCAGAAAGGGAGAATCTCTGGCTTCTTGCCATCCAGCAGCACAAGAAACCAGGAGCCTTCCCCTGAGCTGCAGGGCCCAGCCCTGTGGGGTGCCCTGTCACCCCCACCACAGCAGCCCGCCTCAGCCCTCATCAATAAAAGCAGGACTCTAACTCCATCTCAGAAGGGATGAAGTCACAGATCTGGACCCCAGAGGCTGCAGCCTCGAAGGCCCCTTTCCACCCTCCCAGCTATTCCTCTGGCCCTAGCAAGGAGGCCAATGGAAGCAGAAAAAAGGAAGCGTTAACTAGATCATCGTATCCGTGTATGAGTGTGTATACCACAGACACATGTGTACATATACATATATGTATTGTATGGGTATATAGTCTCTCTCTCTCTCACACACACACACACACACACACACACACACACACACACACACACACATATGCTGGTGGTCTAGTTTTATGATTTCATCCATATAGGAAACTTCTGGTATTGAAATTCCTTCCCCTGGTACATGTTGGTGGCTCAGCTGCAGTTTCCAGTCTCTGAAGCTCGGTCCCTCTCCCCCTTGGGGGCTTTGCTCTCTCTCTCTGCCCTCCCATGAGCTCAGATGGACATCTCTGTACATATGGCGGCTCCCGCCCCGCCGCCCCCGGCTGTCCTGAAGCAAGGCTTGTGTCAGCTCGGCTCTAGCTCCTCAGCGCCTGGCATAATGTCTTGTACGTGGCAGCGGATTAATAGATGGCTTTTAAATCGAAACGAGCTATAAGGGCAGGGACCGCTTTGCCTCTTTGCCTTTGGATTTCTTGCAGAGTTGGTCTTTAATCTTTGGGGATTGATTGATGGATTGTCTCTGCTTCATCCCAGACTTCCATAGCGGGGAAGGGCCCAGAGCTCTGATGTAAGTTTGGTGGGGCTGCATCTTGCCTCACTCCCTCCTTCAGTGGTGACCAAATAAGTGGAAACTTTCCCAGATTGTGGAGTCATAGCATTTAAAGCTGAAAGCGATCTCGGATTGCTCACCCTGGCTTTTTCAGGGAAGAGCCAGCGAGGGCCAGAGGTCAGATCACAGAAGTTACCCCTGGCCATGGGGTAGCAGAGCCCACCCTTGAAGGCCGGACTCCCAATTTGAAGGCCTCCGTCCTTTCCACACCAATATCTTAGTGTGAAACTCGTCTGTGGAGCGCGGATCCCCACTCACTGGGTGACATTTCAGTGCTGTTCCAACAGACAGCATTACATCCTGGCATTCCCTGAGATTTCCTTCTCAGCGGAGACAATCTTCTGGGGAGCCAGAACCATTTAAATCTTCCATCCCCACAATGGCGGGGGTATTTCCATAAGATGGCCCATGGATCAGGATTGGAAGAGGAAGAGAAGGAAGAAGGGGGACATAGCCAGGCTGGTGGTGGGTTGGAATAAAATCCATAAAAGGTTAGACGGCCCATTTTGCATACTGCTAGGGTTACTTAAACTTAAAAGCACTTGCTAATAAGAAGCAAATGGGTTTACTTGGGGAAGAACTCCTGATCAGAAAGTTTTCTGGGAAATAATTTGGCAGAAAGTAGATTTTACCCCATACCACAATCTGCTCAACGTGGGCCTTAGAGACCCTGGGGATAGAGACCAGATCCTTGGTGTGGGAAGATCCCAGGTGACTGACCTCCCTCAAATAAGGAGGATGATTCTCTGCAATGTATAGGCTGGAACAGGGGCCTAGACAAGAGTGACTCGCCCATAGTCGAGCAGCTGTTTGCTAGAAGCAGGGAAGTCAAATAATCATCATGGAAATAGCTGTTGAAAGTTGACTCTGTTCTTGTCAGTTATTATTGACTTCAGACAATCATCTGCCATTGAGACTGATAAGGTTTAGAAGCTGGAGTCACCCGGGGCTAAGATCTACTTTCTGTACTTAAGTGTCTCTCCAGGAAACAGAGAAAAGTGGGAGGGTCAAAGGAGAAAGAAATTAGTTCATCAAGGCAGGACTCCCAGGTGCCCTCAAGCAGATCACTAGCTCCAGACTCAGTTTTCCTAGTCAATGTATCTAAAAGGCAGGCTTGGTCACAGACTAAGCAGTCGGGTTCAAAGTGGCTATGTGTACAATGCTCCAGTAACCTTGACCAGGAGGCACTGTACAGTCATGCTGTCCTTGTCTGTCCCAAAGGGCTAGCAACTGTTTTCTTCAAGTACCCACACAAAAATTCACTGGGTATCTGAGCCAACCAAAGTCAACTGAATTCCCTTTTCTAAAGACCAAACCACCAATCAGCCAGTCACCAGGCAAGCAGCTGAAAGGAAAACATGTTATTTTTCCGGGCAAGCCTTAACTTCGCTGTGTATGAAACATGGCCCCATAGGGCACATCCCACACATGGCGAGGTTCAACCTTCCATCTATCATTTGAAACCAATAGTTACCAGTTAACGCCCACGGAGACGAAAGCACAAATTCACTCGCCTTCGTTTGCTCTCAGGCCTGGGCTTGGTTATTTTCAAAGGCGGCTGCATGGACCAGGCCGGGCACCAGGCCTGCTCTTCAGAGGGGAGCGTCTCCTGATGGCAGGGAAGTGGTACGGGTGGGCTGAGCAGTGTGCCCTAGTGGGCTGAGCTCCCTCCAGAAGACTGAGCTCCTCTGCCCTCACAGCAGCTGCTCCCTCAGAAATCCGTACTTCCCCCAGGGAGAAAGGCCCAGATCAGAGGTCTCCTTCAGGGTGGGTCAAAGAAAAGCACAATCCACTAGCTGTAAACAACAGACTTTGGATCATTCCCAGGAGGCCAGGAAGACGTCAGCCAAAGCTCACAAAGCTGGACCTGAGACCACAAGATGGAAAACTCCAAGGGGGCAAGCCTGGGTGTCAAGGAAGGACTGCCATAAATGGCAAACAAACCAGCAGGGGAACATGTTCCCAGTCCTTCCTTCAAGAACCAGCCTCAGACCGAATCCCTGAGTTTGGGTCTTCCAGGCCCACCACAGTGTCTCAAAGAACATCAGCAAGGCCTCTCTCTGGGGCTAGTGTTTCAGAGGGAATTAATCCAACAGGCTCCCCCATAATTCTGATGCTCGCCTCTGCAGATTAATTCTGATTTACTCTGTATATAGGTTATGTGAACTAATTGTTTTTCCATAAAGCTCAAAGCTCCCTGAGGACCCAATCCTGTCTTTGTCCTTAGTTCATATTCCTAAAATTTAGTGCAGAGCCTGGCGCATAGTAGGTGCTAAATGTTTGCCGGCTGGCTGACTATTGGGTCTTCCTCAGTGGTCACGACCCAAGAGGTCTGTGACACACGATGGCTGAACTCTACTAAGCTTCTGGGATCCTTCTCTGCAGAAGCAGCCTCGCTGTGGGACCAAAGTCCTGGCGGAGTCTTTCTGTTTTTCCTGTCTCACACACAACAGTTTCCCTTTATCTGCCTGAGAGAGAGAAGGGGAACCTTTAATTTACCAGTGAAAGAAGGGCTCAACTGACCTAAGCTGCCAAGAAAATGGGATCACCAATCTAGACATTGGCAGGACCTCAGACTGTCGAATCTAAGTTCTGCTTTTACAAGGAGGAAAGCGAGGCTCCTCACACAGTCACACAGGGAGGCTCCTCACAAGTCACACACGGAGTGGGTAGCAGAACTGGAATATGAACTCTCCAAGTCACGGCTTTTCCCCTTTCCACCCTGTGTCTAGAACTGAAATGCCTGTGGAGAAAATGTCTACAGCTCCTTTCTTCTGATGAACACAAGCCAAAACACAGGAATTTACTTCAACCAATCAAGAATTCGTCTGCTTTCGGATCAAAGCCTAAGGGAGCATCACCAATCTCAGACCCAGCCAGAAAGAAAGGTGCCCTGGAGGGGAGGGCGACCGCAGCCACCAAAAAGGCCCCGGCCAAAAAGCCCACCTCCATCCCCCCCGGGCAGCTGATGGAAGTGCCGGCAGGAGGAGACCTTTAGAACAGAGCGCCGCATGTGGAACACAGTGAGGAAAGTAACGACTCCAAAACTCAGCTCTGTGGATCCGTGCGACGGGTTAGGTGCACAGTTCCCAGTAGTAAATACCCATAGTAATCTTGGGCTTGATAAACCCAAAGAGCCAAGCCTGGAGGCCAGGAACTCACTATCTGACAAAGAACTGGAAGATAATTTGGCAGAAAAACACACACATGCAAATATAATACATGTAAATAGACATATACATATACATATATATATATATATATATATATATATATATACACAGATACATGTATCTATATACGCGCACCTGTACCATCAGTCCAGGGCAGCACCTTCTCCGGAATGTCTAGTTGCCTAAGGCACACCCCATCCCCCAATCTCTGCCTTCATCCTGACCGTCCTTCAGCCAACTAAAAAAGTATTTCAACTTCCCAGCATCCCTCTCCTCCTTTAAGACACAGCTCCACCACCAGCGTCTGCCAGAAACCCATCCTCCTTCCCCCACCCCCACCCCACTCTCCCAATGCCAGGGCCTTCCCTTGCATTTAGACTCTCCTATTAGAAGTAAGCTATAATTATATATATAATATAAATTATATAAAATATTTTATACGTGCATAATATATAAAATGTAATAAGAGCTAGTATTTATATGGCACATTAAGGTTTCCACAGCACTCTACAAATATTATCTCATTTGAGCCTCACAACAGCCTTGGGAAGTAAATGCAATTACTATTCCATTTTACAGGTGAGGAAAACTCAGGCGAAAATGCTGTGACTTGCTCAGATTTCCCATAACAATTTGGCATCCGAGTCATGTTTTGAACTCAGGTCTTCCTGGCTCTAAGGCATTATTTTATTCTTTATATTTATATCCCCAAAATATGGCACGGTATTTGGCACTTAGTAGGTGCTTAATAAATGCCCGATGGTCGATGTATTTATTGTGGCTCCCAGAGCAGCTCTCTGCCCAGTACACCACACTACCTCTGAGAATAAGTATTAAGGGAGCAAATTGGAATCAACAACAAATATTTAAAAATTAAGGTAATTGGAGAAGGCGGACACCTGGCTTTGTCATGGCTTCCATGTTGTGACTGAATAACACACATTTCCTATTTTTCATTCTGTGTTTATAGAAAACTTCTGGAGCCCGCCGAGGGTGGAACCGAACCATTTTGGCCCGTCCCAGAGTTCCTCCTTCTCTGGCACCAGGAGTGGCGAGCCAGGTGCCGGGCGCTGGATGTCAGAGACCACCTGGAGGTGCAACTATGAGCTGGGCCAAGCTGGCCTCCACCCCATCTTCTAAATCGTGATGGGTTTCCAAATACAGAAAATGAAAGTCCCCAGAAACATGAAAAAACCTGTCCCAAGACTCACAGTCACTAGCAATGCCATGATTCGAATCTGCCCTCTCCTAGCTTCAGATTCAGTCCTTTGGCCCCATTTCTTTTTATCTCCTTCCCCCATCTGCACTGGCAGCTTGCTTCCTCCTCCCCTTTAATGGAATTTAAACAGAGCCCTCTGACTCCCAATTTGTTTCCCCAAACACAAAGCCTGGGCCGTTTACCTCAGTGAGCCCCCATCGGAGGGAATCCACACTCGGGCATCATACCTTCCCATCCTCACCCACTTCCAAGCTTGGTACCCTGGGTCTTTCCCCTCAGGGCACTTCACCCAGCCGGGGCTGATCTGAGAAAATCATTAGAGCCCCTGATAATAGCTTAATTGGTTTTGTCTAGACCTGGGTTGGCAGTTTACCTGGCACAGGAAAGCCCCTGTTAACTCCCTCCATGGTGCCTGTGGGCAGCTAGGCTCTTAGTTTCTAGTCCCAGACACTTGCCAGGGGGCACCGAAAAGTTATATGATTTGTCCAGGTGACAAAGACTCTGTCAGAGAAAAAACTTGAAGCCAGGTTCCAAAACTGGCCCTCTGACAGCTAGAGAGCGCTGCCTCTCTGGAATTGCTCACCGTGATCTAGTTATCTGGAAGCGCATCTCCAGCCGGCCTGGATGAATCTCTGGCCAAAAACAGTTGTTCCCCACGGGCTGAGTAAGTACCTCGGCCTGAGCTGGGTCTGAGAATGTTCCACGTGTGGGGCAGCGGGGGCCTTGAGGAGCAGCTCCCTTTTCCTCCCTGTACAGTAGAGGAAACCGAGACCCAGAGACTTGATTGGCTGGTCCCACGTCACACAGAGCCCAGAGCCCAGTCTGGAACCTCTGCGTCCACTTTCAGGACTACACGCTACTCTCCTCAAGCTCCTCACCACCAAGAACTGAGAACCCTCTGCCGGCATGCCAAAAGGAGAAAAAAATCTCCTTTCTGATTTGGGGAGAAATGCGATCCTCCCGCCAGGCCCGATGCTGATCTCACCGGGTCCGAGCCGACATCGGCAGGGCCTGGGTCTGTGCACATAGAGGACACTGGCTCCTTGAAGGCCTGGCAGGCCAAACGGCCCGGGGGAGCCCGGCTTCTGCCAGCCCCTCCGCCCTCTCCTCTCCCTCCTCCCCTCGACCCCCAGGACGGAGGCTCTCCGTCGGGCTCACGGCCCGGGCTTCTCCCTGAGGAGTGATGGCAGCCGAGGGTCTGAGTTTGAGTGCCGGTCTCTGTGCTAGTGCTATGGGACAGGGCAAGCTACATGGCCACCTCTCTGTGCCTCAGTTGCCTCATGTGGGGAATCTCAGCACATCCTTGAAACTGGCAGCACCACGGGAGAGAGTTCCCCTCAAGAAAACAAGCCATTCTGCTGACATTGCAAGAACAAATTCCGATATTTTCCCGAGGAACATGTATCCATGCAAGAGCCAAGCTTTGTTTATCTTGTGAATGCTACATTTACTTGACAACGATTGGTGGGCAAGTAACAGTCATAGTAAACAAAACGCTTACAAATGTTCTTTTATCTGCAAGAACGCAAGAGCCCCTAGTTTGTAGCAAGCCTGGAAAATCCACGTGTGGGGGAGCGGGGCCATCGGCGGGATCTACTATCCTTGCCTCCCATCAAGCACGGCACAGAGGGCACCTTTTCTCCAGGCTTTCCTGACCTCCACCTGCTTCCCCAGCAATTAGCATTCTCTGTTTCCCTGTCCAATCTCTGTGTCTCTGTCTCTGTCTCTCTCTGTCTCTGCTTCCCTGTCCAATCTCTGTGTCTCTGTCTCTGTCTCTCTCTGTTCGGTCTCTCTCTCTCCTCTCCCTTCCTCTTTGTTTGTGTCTCTCTCTGCCTCCTTATCTCTGTGCAGTCTGTCTCTTTCTCTCCCTCCCTCCTTATATTCCCAGCACCTGACAGTGTCTTTCTCGTGCACGTCCCAAGGGCCTGCCTGCAGATCCCGGCCTCCCCTCCCCTCCCCCTCCCCAGTAATTCTCACTGGCAGAGCCCCACATCGGGAGCTTGTCCCCCCCGCGGGGCCGCCATGTTTTCTTTCGTAACTGACTAGAATTTGTCTCGGATGAATAAGGACCCAGAAAAGCCTGGGATCTTCCCTAAGAAGTCCGGGCTGGGTACGGAACGTGCCAAGGCAAACCCTCATCCTGGGCAATGAAGGGCGAGCCTTCCTTTTCCATGATGCCGAGGGGGACTCCTGACTAGGAGGGAACAGCCAAGAAGCAGCGGGCTATCCTAGAAACCCCGGTCTGGGCACCAAGGGTGGGCTGTGTGGCGACCCCCCGGACCGGGCTGTGGAGACCTCCAGGGTCCTCCAACGCTAGGAAGATCTGGTTTCGATGCAAACCGGCTCCTCCGACTGTCCCCTGGGCTGCCTCTGGGTGCTGGGCTGCGTCCCTGTGTCACAGCCCATTCCCACGCCAGCAGGGCCTTTGGACCGCAGGCCACTGTCCCAGAGGCCGAGAATTCGCAGCCCCGGAGCATTTTCACGGGAAGGGTCCTTGGGGAGAAGAGAACCCACGTGTGTTTCCTGCCCTCAAACTTCCAGCTGCCTGCAGCAAACATGCCCTGTCACAGGCCGGCCTTCGGACGCCTGCAGCGACTCTCCTGACCCCCTTAACTCTTCTCCGTGCCAGGCCCAGATGTTTCAATGCAGCCCTGCCAAGCAGTCAACAAGCATTTGTTTAGCGCTGACTGTATACTTTCCAAATATTATTTCCTTTGATTCTGGAAGGCGGGCACTATTTTTCTCCCCATTTTGAGGAGCTCTCTCCTGGAAACTTGGGGGTGACACCGCTCTTTAGGGTCTGAGGCTGGATTTCAACTCTGGTCTGATTCCAGGCCTAAGGTCTACATCCTGTAGGACTTCCCTTCCCTTGTCTGTACAATGAGACGGTTGAACCGGGCGATCCATGATTTCATCTCTGGCTGTAAATCTACGGTGCTCCAAGCTAAGATCCACCTAAACAAAGCCAAGTACTCCACACCCATAACCCCCCCACCTCCAGAGACGAGCGTATCCCCTGAAGAACATGGGGCAGGCAACATTGATGATGTTCTGACTTGGGGGAGGGGGGGCGGGCTCAGCCACGGCTGTGGAATTAACCAGGCGGCCCAGAATCCCAGCGAACCCTGAAAATCCTGAATTTGTTATTGTTGTCTTATAATGATTATACTCCCGGTAGTCAACACCTATGTCCACACACCCAGTGGTCGCCCTTGAAATTATAGCATCGGGGCTGGGATGCTGAAGCAGCAGCAAGGGGGGGGGGGGGCGGGAGGAAGGAAGGAAAGGAGGAGAGGAGAATATAGAGACTGTTACCTTTTTTAACAGAGAGGGGGAAACAGGTAGCTAGCCCTAAAGGGTCTTTCTTTTTTGGGGGGGAGGGGAGTATTAATAAAATCTGAAGTGTTTTCCCCTCTTCCAATATCTTCCTCTCCTTTTGATACCTTGGGAATTGGTTTCTCAACCCCCTCATAATTGTGTATCATTAAGAAGGCAATAGAGGGATCCAGAGGGTGGGAGCTGGCGGCCTCTATGAAAGAACTAAGAAAACAAGAGTAAACGACATAAAGAAATAAAAAGATGGGCTGGTCAGGGGGCAAAACAATACCTAGAGCATCCACTCCACGGCAGACAGACCATATCAAGAACAAGGCAGGGAGGCCCCCGTTGATGAGCTTATCAGACAGCACAAGCAAGAACCACACGGGGAGACAGGCACGGGGAAATAGCAGGAGAGAGCCCCCCTCAGTGAGCTTATCAGAAGGCAGGAGCAAGACTCAAATAGGGAGGCGGACATGAATAACATGAGAGCCCCTCGACTTATCAGAAAACAAGCCAAAGTCACATGGGATGGGTAGATAGGGAGTGGGTACAATTTATATCATTGGAGGAAATTCCCAAATTCATAAATGAGCTCACAAAGCTCACCTGCTCCTCACAACAATCCTGGGAAGGAGGGAAGGAGGGAGGGAGGGAGGGAGGGGTTCTTATTTCAATCTGAGCACTGTTCAGAATATTCAGGATGGAGGCTCTAAATCTAGAAATGCGGAAGAAGATTCAGCCAAAGTCCCATTTGTCAGCAATCCTGTCTAAGCAGCAGGGCCTGAGAATATCCCAGGATGCCAGTGTGTGAACCAAGAAAGCAGTACGATGTAATGAATAGGGTACCGAAACACTTCAATTTAAATCCTTAATAGCAAGCATTGCTCTAATGCTCTATAATGACTGTGTGTGTATACACACACATACACAGATGCTATATTGTACATATATGTATAATGATTTTATATATAAACATACCCACGTGATATTATAGACAACACATACCCATATTCACATTCATGTGTGTGTTTTCTAATTTGATTCTCACAACTCTGTAAGGTAAGCCATAGTAATATCCTCGTCTTACAGATTTGAAAACAGGCTTGGCAAGATTCAAATGACTTGCCCAGGTCACACAGTAAGAGTCTGGGGCTGGACTAGAACTCAGGGCTTCCTGCAAGTGCAGGATCTACTATAATCTCCCAGGGACTTCAGTGATTTCATCCCTAAAATGAGGGAACTGAATTAGGCAGTGCCCAAAGTTCCCTCCCAGCTCTAAATATGGGATACTGTGAGACAGACAGAGACAGAGAGACAAAAATTCAAAAAGAGACAGAGACAGAGAGAGATAGAGACACACAAAGAGGTAGAGATTAAGAGACAGAAGAGAAAAAAAAAGATGGAAAGAGGAAGAAAGGAAAAAAAAGAGAAAGACACAAAGACAGAGATAAAGAGATACTGACAAATAGAGAGAGGAGCGACAGACGAAGAGATAAAGACAGAGAGACAGAGAAGAGAGGGAAGGAAATGGATCTGACTTTTTTTTTTCCCCCTGAGGCTGGGGTTAAGTGACTTGCTCAGGGTCACACAGCTAGGAAGTGTTAAGTGTCTGAGGCCAGATTTGAATTCTATCCAGATTTGGTGCTCTATCCACTGCTCCTTCTAGCTGCCCCTGAAGGAGATGGAAAGAGGAAGAAAAGGAGAGAAAGAAAGAAAGAAAGAAAGACAGAGACAGAGAGAGAGAATGAGAGACAGAGAGAGACAGATAGCAGAGAAGAAAGAAATGGAAAGAGGAAGAACAGAGACAGATACAGAGACATGGAGAGACATAAACAAACAAAGAGACAGAGTGACAGAGAAGAGAGAGAAAGAAAGAGATGGAAAAAGGAAGAAAGGGAGAGAGACAGAGACATACACACATACAGAGAGACAGAAAGAGACAGAGACAGGCAGACAGAGGAAAGGGAGAGACAGAGACAGAGACAGAGAGACGGGGGGACGGAGAGAAAGGGCAGAGAGAGAAACCTGTCCCCCACAGATAGGGCTCACTAACACAGACAATCACAGACCCTGAACCTGGAAAGTCCCTTAGGCAGATCCTGGCAGTCCCTGCGTTCAAACAAAGGCTAAGACCACAAATCCGGGTTACCTGCCTCCATGCTGACAAGGAGCAGGACCTTGAAAGAAGTGGGTCTCCCCCCCAGACTTCCACCCAAGCTCCCCAGCGGGCCCGGCTCATGCGCCTTCCCTGAGAGGATTACAGCTTTACCAAATGCATCTTTAAAAGCCGCCGTGTGGCTGGCAGAGCGGGCCTCCATTAAGCAGGCGGCCCATCACCATGGAACCAACCCCGGGCCGGGGGATCCACAAATCTCTGGCTCTCAGTGAGAGCATGAGAAACAACACATAAAAGGCTCCTTTTCCTCTCCCCCGAGACGAAGGCAACCGCGGCCGAGGAGACAATTCTCCGAAGGCCGCCCCTTCACAGCCACATAACGCCTGCTGGAAATTTATACGCCGGAGCATAAAAGCAGCAAAATCCAATAATCTCCCGCCGCAGATTTGTAACTCGCACTTATGTAAATATTTATGGATTCTTCCAAATCAATCTTCTGAACGTCTCCCAGAAGCGTGACCCCTCCCTCGGGGGCATGGGTGCGAGCTCTCCTCATTGTTCAGCACAGGGAGCTGGCATCCTGGGTGACCTCAAGCAAGGCAGCTCTCTGAGCCTCAATTTCCTTGTCTGCTCAATGGGGGCGTTGGAGTGAGAGTCTCCATGTGGGTCCAGGATTCTATTCTTCCAATGACTTCATCCCTAAGAAGCCCCCTCCAGGGCTGGAGCTGGGGTCATAGGTTCATAAATGGGAAGGCACCCTCCAAGTCAACTATTCAATTATATCATATATTCATATTATGTTATAATTAATGTTTAGATATATGCAAATATATACATAGATATTCAGCCATGTAGATAGATCACTAAGCATCTAAAGCAGGATTCAAACCGATTGACCACGAGTCTGGTGTCTGTCACTTAACTGTCATCTGGGTGCTCCTCGCCCTGCCCCCCAAAGCAAATCATAAGCACTCTGCAACCTGAGCGAGTCTCGGAGAGCTGTTGCAGCCAATCAGTGCATTATCACCTTGGGACCTTTCTAGTAGCAGAGCTAGACTGGCATTCAAGGCCTTTGCAACTTCTTCAGATCTCCCAGGGCTCGTGCCCCTTGGCATAGCACCAAGGAGCTCAGGCTCTCCTCCCACGCCCTGGAGGATGCGCTAGCCGCCTTTTATGTGTCAGCTCGAACCTTCTTAAAGGGAAGCAAAATAAACTCAGGCTCTTAAACCAGTGGTCCCGGATAGTAGCAAGCGCATCCTTGCACTCCCTCGGCTCTCCTTTGTAATCCCACATACTTTATTTGGTGTGTTGAAAACACGATTCTGAGAAGAGGCCACATGTGTCCAAGAGGCCCAAGAAACCCACCGATGGCCAGGGAACGCTTGTGCCTCGAGATTTCTGCTGTCTAATCCAAGGCAAACAGGCAGTGTGCACACTCACGAGTGCACGCACACACACACACACACACACACACACACACGATGCCTGAGGGAAGAAGTGAGGGACCCAAGAGATCAATGGGCATGCTTGGTAAATCATCCAGTTCATCAATCAGATAAAAGGGCAAATCAAAGAAATAAGGTGTCCCCTCTGAAACAGGGGCCATGGGAGAAAGCTGATTTCTAGAGCCATCCAAAGGTTAACCTACCAAGAATTAGAAGGGACTTCTAATTCTTGGACAAGAAGGGACAAGATTAGAAGTGGGGGCCACCTAATCAACCCTCTCATTTTACAGACTGGGGAACCGAGGCACAGAGGGCTTTAGAGACTCGTTCAAAGTCGCACGGGGAAAAGGCAGCAGAATCAGAATTTAAAGCCCTGACTCCCCATCCCACACTTCCTGCTCAGCTCAGTGCTTTCCAAGAACAGAATCCTCAGAGCTGTCTGAAAGTTTTCCAAATCCCCAGCCTGGAATATCACAATTACCTCTAGACATTTCCTTGTCCTTCAGAATATCAACAACAATATAATCACCAGCGGTGGTAAAGCTTCTTCAAATTTGCAAAGCATTCTACAGTTGTTAATTCATTTGGTTCTTATCCCCCTTTTCCAGAAGTGGAAACTGAGGCAAACAGGTTAAGTGATTTGCCCGGGGTCACTCACTAAGAGTCCAAGGTATTATTTGAACTCGGGTCTTTGAGCCTTCCAAATCCGGCTCTGTGTACTATGGCTCTCTAGTTTCCTAGCTACCATTATCACCAACCCAAGGAGCAGCAAATAACATTGAACATGCATTTCCCTGATGTCTTCCACTGTGCATTTGTCCATAGGGCAAGAAGAGGCATTAATTAATGCAGGGATTAAATAGGTTGCAAATCTCAAATAACAACATCCTTTATGATCCTAAGGGATGTGATTCCTTGAAGGGCGGCGAAAAGCTCCATTGTCCACAGGATAGCATCCTCAATTAAGGAATCCCCCAAGTAACGGCGAACTATGGCTCTCTTTAGGGGATCGGACTTCACAGGCCTGAAACACTCAACAGACATGGGGTGGAGAATGGAGTAGGGTGATGAGACAGAGCTAAGAATCCTGCCCAAAATGAGACACAAAGAAAGATGTTTATGAGGAAAGGATGAAAGGAAGGGGAAAAAATGAGGTTCAAGGATCCCAAAACGGTGCTCCGTGCCCCACCTTTGCCTCAGTCAGGAAAGAAGTATCCAGGGCCAGGAGCTGAGAAATGGGTCTCCCTACTTGACAACAAGTTAGCTGGGAAGATCTGCACATGTCAGTTCCCTTCTAAGTGCCTCGGTTTCTTCGTCTGTAAAGGGAGGGAGTTGGAGTGGTTCATCTCTTTCCCCTCTCCGATTCTAAAACTCTGTGATCCTTCTCCAAGCCCACAAACCCTGCTGGCTTGTCAGTTCCCACCATGGCCCTACTCAATCCACTGAGAGAGCCAAGACTCGTACACCCTCGAAGACATAGTTTGGTGTCCTGCCAAACCAGATGGGATTTAGGTAAATGTCTCAGTTCAAGATGTAAAAATCCCCCAAGGATTTTCTGAATTTTGAGAAAGAATGAAGATCACTTTAACCAACAATGACAATAACAACAAAAGTCGCCGGCCAAATTCTCCCCGCTCCGTGTCGCCAACACTGAATAATTCAAGACAAGGCCCCGGGAACACGGCAGGGGGACGTGCGTCCCGGAGGATCGGCCGTCGTTGACGAGGGATCCCACCAGCGGGAACACCGGCCAAAGAAACGCGGAGGTATGCGAGTCTAAATTAAGCTCAACTGAGAAAATGTTGAAAGCAATAAAAATGAAACCTCGCACAAACACACAAAAATCTCCTTGAAGTGGCTTCTCCTTGTCGCTTAGCACTCCTGCTTTTATACCGCGCTCTTAGGAGAAGACCCCGTGCCTCCCTTGGTGTTTACTAGGAAAACAGGACAGGTGGCCCCACAGATTTCATCTCATTCCCTCCACATCAAAAGAACCAGAACTTTTCATTCCTCCTGACTTCCCTCCTGGAAGCCCCAAATACACACAGATGGAAGGACCTGGGGAAAGACCACTAGCCACGTCAAAGGACCCAAGTTCAAATCCCGTCTCTGCTGCTGTGAGTTTGGCCAATTTACTTACTCTTCCTGGGCCTCAGTTTCCACATATGTAAAAAACACAGGTTAAAGTAGGGTTCTTAGGGGGCAGCTAGGTGGCACAGTGGATAGAGCACCAGCCCTGAATTCAGGAGGACCCAAGTTCAAATCTGGTCTCAGACACTTAACACTTCCTGGCTGTGTGAGCCTGGGCAAGTCACTTAACCCCAGCTTCGGGGGAGGGGGGGAGAAGGAAAGTAGGGTTCTTAACCTAAGGTTCCTAAGCTTGCTATTTAACATTCTGATCACTAGTTCAATATAATTCATTTCCTCCCAAAGCTGTATATTTTATTTTACACATTTAAAAACATTGTTCTGCAAAGAGCTCCTAAGTTTCGCTAGCCTACCAAGGGGGACCAAGACACACAAAACCGTGAATCAGAAGGGCCCGAGGGTCCCGACTAGCTCCAGATGTAGGATCCTAATAATGAAGCAAATGACTTCAGTGAAGATGAGGTGACAGACAGAGCTCTGAACTCGGTGGTGGGAAACCTGAGTTTGAATCCTGCCTTCAGATCTTACTAGCTGTGGGTCCCTGGTCTTGCCTCAGCTTCCTCATCTGTAAAATGGGAATGACAACAGCATCTCCTCCACAGGGTTGTGGTGAGGATAACAGGAGATAATGTTTATATGACATTGCATAAAGCCAAAAGCATTATAAAATGGGTGCTGTGATGACAGCCATGTTGACAAGCATGATGACTTATTCAGAGGTCTTGCTTCTTTGGATTTAGGCCCAAATCAGGCAGAACAGAATCTTTAGAGAGCTCTGTACCAAGGCTGACTCTGCCTTTTCTCCAAGGAGCTAAAAGGAGGCACTGAGAGTCCCTGAGCTACTTTAGCAGACAGGCTGGATTTGGATTAGAAACTTAAGAAGAATAATTCATTAAGATAAGACTGAAAGATAAGTGATCTCTCTTCCTATTGAGCCTCACGCTGCTCCCTGCAGATTTTCCAGAGTCTAGGTCTTTCCCCAGCCTAACAAGGACCTGTTTCCCAAACCTAAGCTTTCTCTCTGCTCTTCCTCTGTCTCTGTCTCTGCCTCTGTCTCCCTTCTCCTAACCTCACTCTTCTTTCTTCCTCTTCCTCCTTCTTTCCCCCTTTCAATCAACTGAATTTCCCTCTACCTGCACGGGTCCCTTTGTACAGCAGCTCCAGGTGTCAGAACTGCTGCCTATGGCTCTATCTCTGTCTCGAGCCTGTACCACTATCTCCCCAACTTTCCCAGCAGATTGGTCCTTATAAATCCCAAGGGCCAGCCTTAGCTCTTAGAACCATGGGTTTGGACTTAGGAGACCACCCAAGCCACACTCCCTCCAATCACCATTTTATAGATGAAAAAGCAAAGACAGACAAGGATCGATGATTTTCCCAGCATCCCACAGAGAGTCTGGGCCTGAGTCTTCCTGACATCCTCCATGACACCCAGCTGCGGCCTCTGGGGGTTCTGAACAGAATTTGTTTTCTACTCTGAAACTTTTAAAAATGTTTTGAAATTCCAGGCCTAGAACCGTACCAGGGTACATGACAAAGATTTAGTGGCCGAACGATTGCTGAGCTGAAGAGAAGCGACCTCGCAGGGACGGAGAAGCAGCTTTAGATGGCACTGACAACCTCCATAATAAAGTTGTCCCTTAAAAGACAGAGACAGAGACAGAGAAAAGGAGGGAGGGAGGCAGCGATGAGGATCTCACGTTCTAACATAAGGGGATCGGGGAACATTTGGTTCCTATTTCCTTTGGTGACATACTTTGGAAAGCTCTAAGTAGCTTCCTTGTCCTGCCAAGTCAGTCCCGGAGTCTACCCAGACTGTGCACGAGCAGACGGGAGAGGATGGAGGCTCAGCAAAGGGAAGGCCAGACGTCTCAGAACATCAGGTCAGAGGAGAGGCTGGCTGGACCAGAGTGAGACCAGTGACTGGAGGCAGGGAGGCCCCTGTTCCAGATACTCCAGGGAAGAGTCTGATAATACAGGGGCAGTTACAAAAAGGCCCCATCACACATCGCCGGCTCCGTCTGCCCGGCCTGTTGCCAGACCTGTTTGGCCTCTGCCTGAGCACAGGCCTGGGATTTCTGGGCTGACCAAGGCCGCCCATTCTTTGCCTTTATCAAGTGGATTTGGGTGAAGGCGGGCCTGTTCCTCAGCATCGGCCTCCACCAGAAAACTTGGGTCCCTTTTATAGAACATGCTTTGCTGTTGGAAAGCAGCTGCTCCTGGAGGCAGAGGAGGCCTGCGTTCTACTCCTGGCTCTGCTGTGTGACCCTGGGCAAGGGGGCTCATCCCCACATCTGTGAAATGGAGCAATGACCACAAAGCTCTTCGTCCCCTCTCTTCTCACTTCCATGTGGAGACCCCGGAAGCAGCGAGCGTGGTCAGCAGCGAGCGCGGTCAGCGGCAAAGCCAAACCCTGCAGAGCAGAGCAGAGCAGAGGGCCTCCCAGGCCCCAGGAACTCCTGTTCCGTCCAGTTTCCTTCCAAGAAGCCTCTCTTCCCTTATTAAAAGTCGCCAGAAAGCTGGCGGCCTCTGGGGGTTCTGAACACAATTTGTTTTCTACTCTGAAACTTTTAAAAATGTTTTGAAATTCCAGGACTAGAACCGTACCCAGGGTACATGACAAAGACTTAGTGACCGAACGATTGCCGAGCTGAAGAGAAGCGACCTCGCAGGGACAGAGAAGCAGCTTTAGATGGCACTGACAACCGCCATAATCATGCTGACTTTGGATATAAATCAGCCCACAAGCGGCTCAGGCCTGGACTCATCACTCATATCTCTGTCTCTGTCTCTCTCTCTCTCTGTCTCTGTCTCCCTCTCTCTGTCTCTGTCTCTCTCTCTCTCTCTCTCTGCGTTTCTCTCTGTTTCTCTCTCCCTCTTTCTGTCTCTTCTCTCTTTCTCTGTCTCCTCGTTTTTTCTCTCTCCTCCTCCACTTCCTCCTCTTCCCCCATCTCCTCCCCTGCACTGACCCCCAATGACCCTCTGCCCTGCGCCCGTCTCTCCTCTTGGTGACTCTCTCCCCAGAGCAGTTTTAGGCAGGCGCCCACCCGACTCGCTCTGGAATCTTCCTGACCCCCTGCTCCTTCCCAGCTCCCCCTTCCATACTGCTCTTCCCATTAGAATATGTAAAATCCTCGTCAGCACGGTCCTCAGCACACAGTCAGCACTTTATGGCCTCTCTGCCCAACGCCGGACAAAACCAAGCTGGCCCTGGCCACCAGCAGACCTGTGACAGCTGGCAGAACGGAAGGACTTCTGAGTGGCTGTCGACCAAAGGTCCGGCTCTTCTTCTGACAGAGTTTATTATCCTGATTTAACAGTTGAGGAAAGTGAAGGTCAGGTGATAATAAGACTTGTCCAGGGTCACACGACTAATGAAGTTCAGAGGTCAGATAGCAAGTGATTGACAGGCAGAGGCTTTCTTCGTCAGGGGTGGTGAGGCTGATTCCAGCATCATAAACAGTTCTGGAAAGAACCTTGAGGTCACTGAGTCCAATTCCTCACCACTTTAGATACAGGGAGCTCAGAGGACTGAAGCCACTTAGTCAGAGCCCCCTGGGAAATAGTCATCAGAGCCAGAATGTGATCCAGCTTTTTGAACTCTGAATTCAGTGGGGTGGGGGTTCCCTTAACAGCGTGAGGAGAAATAAGGATCTAGGTCATTATGCCCATTTGATAGATGAGGAAACTGAGGATTGGAATGATTTAGCCCACAGCAGATTGGGAAATGGTGGAGGTAGGGACTTGAACCCAAAGCTCTTTGTGCCATAGGGGCCGATGCAAAATTAGCCCTTGGCTTCCATGTGCTTTCAGAATCCTCCAAATAACCATCCTTACTTCTCAGTGGAGCCAGGAGCTCCAGCTGCCCAAGGAGTCAGGGGAAAGAAAGGTTCTGAGGGAACGGTGGGGGCAGGGGCAGGGGCAGGATGCAGGGGGGCTGGGAATGCAGAGGCCAAAGGAGAAAAGTCATCCTCATGATCACAAGGAGGAGATGGTGTGCAGCTGGAGGCTGGCCGGGTGAATGTCAGGTTGGGTTCTGGCCGCCACACTTCAGGAAGGACACTCTGGGAAGGATGGCCAGGATGGTAAGGGGCCCAAGAGCTCCATGAGAACTGGACAAAGGAACCAAGATTTTTGGCTTCTTTTGGATTCTTTTTCCCCTTACGTGGTAACTGGACTCAGCTCTGTAGAGAAGGGGCTGGCCTGGGGAACTGGAGCTAGGCCTGTTTTATTTAACCCCAGAGCACGGAACCAGGAGGGATGGGTGCGCCCAACCCATGGGCAAAATCAGGCTATTTGTCAGGCAAAGCTTCCTAGCACTGAGAGGCAATCCCAGGGAAGTGGGACTGCCAAGGGAGCACCCCGAAGGGCTCCAGCAGAGCGGAGATAACCACTTTTCTCATGTCTTAGAAAAGGAATCCTTTCTTATTGTTCCGCAAGAAACGACCAGCAGGATGACTTCAGAAAGGCTGGAGAGACTGACAGGAACTGACGCTGAGGGAAATGAGCAGGACCAGGAGATTGTTGTACACGGCAACAGCAAGATTATACAGTGATCAACTCTGACGGACGTGACTCTCTTCAACAATGAGATGATCCAGGCCAGTTCCAGTGATCTTGTGAGGAGAGAGCATCTGCAGCCAGAGAGAGACTGTGGGAACTGAGCGTGGATCACAACATAGCCCTCTCGCTCTTTTTGTTATCGTTTGCTTGTTTTTTTTATTTTCTTTCTCATTTTTGTCTTTCGATTTGATTTTTCTTGTGCAACAAGTTCTTTGTATAAATACGTATGCATATAATGGATTGAACATCTATTTCTACCATGTTTAACATATATTGGATTACTAGGGAAGAGGATGGGGAGAAGGGGGAAAAATTGGAACACAAGGTTTTCCAAGGGTTAATGTTGAAAAACTATCCATGTATGTTTTGAAAATTAATAAGTTTTAATAAAAAATAAATAAAATTTAAAAAGGGATTTCTTTTCAAGTTCTTTCCAGAGCTCTGAAGGCATCTGAAACCCTTTCCTTCCTGCAATTTCTGATTATTTTGATTATTCAGATTTTGAGATCCTCCATTACAAGCCACCAATATTATTGCCAAAGGACAGCAACGGCAAGACAGAGATCACGGCGGCCGTGGCAATAAAGGAGCTCCCTTCGGTCCTGCTCCTTCGCCCCCCAAAGCAAAGCATTCCAGGGTCTTTTCAATAACAGTGTTCCCCAGGCCTGGAGGATAAATTTGGCTTTGCTTTCCAGACTTGTGGCTTTGGAGCTTCCAACCAAACTCCTACTTCTGGTGTGTTAAGGTTTTGCCAAGAGTAAATTACTTTCTATTTTTGAAGTGAAGGGAAAAAAAAGTGCTTTGAAAGGTTATTAAAAGAGAGCTCTAACGTCTTCTTGGACATCAAATGACTCTTAGAAATCAACATTTTGATGAGTTAAGTGTAAATGAATCAGAAACATATGGACTAAATTTCCCTTGAAATACACATGGGTTTAAAAATTAAGGGGAAAAATGCTCTGGTAAAGCACGTTTGGGGATTTTATTGAAACCAAAACATTTAGAAAGTCATTTGATGAACCCAGAATCCAAGCAGCTCCATGCAGCCTTTCCCATGTCCCTGCTGCTCGGATGCCTAAGCTGTGTCCTGCTCAATTCTCTCCATTAATTTCCTGCCAAATCTCTTCTTTCTCACTGAAAAGGACTTGAAGCGGTGCCTACCTGGGCATGGTCAGGGGCAGGGCCAGGCGGCTACTCCACACCCGTGATCCATGGGCTTTCTGGGGGGGACATCTCAGCAACAAGCAGCCTCTTGTCAGCTCTGCTTCTGGTGAACTAACGGGGACGGGGAGAAGCTCCCACCAGAGGGAGAACTCCCACTCAATGGAGTTTCCACTTTGAAAAGTCATCATTTAATCCATCAAAAAACAAACAAAACAAAACAAAAACATTCCTTTCACTCCTAAGTCCCTTCAACAAAATGAGCTAATAATAATTATGATGTACAAAATTATGCAGCGCCTTAAGGTGTACAAAGCCCCGCACACAAACACAATTTGCTCCTCCCAACATCCCTAGAGGTAGGTGCTATTATTATCCCACTTTACAGATGGGGAAACCAAGGCTGGCAGAAATTAAATGACTTTATCAATACGGCGCAGCTAGTAAGTATATTTGAGGCAATATTTGAACTCAGGACTTCCTGACTCTGAATGCTGTGTCCTTTAGCTGCCTGTGGTTTTTTTTTTTTTTCCAAGAATGACAGCAGTAATAATTCATATTTATTTCCTTATATACATTTTCTCATTTGATATCTGAAACAACTCTGCAAGGAAGGCACTACCATGAGCCAGGCTTCAGTTTCCACTTCATTTTAATACAGCTTTGTTCAAAGCCTCCATTCTAAGAACTTATTTTCTCCTCGAAGCCCTTTCAGATTGGCAAAGCAACTGATGGATATTCTATCATTTGATTCTTGAAGAAAAAAAATAAAACTAGGAGGGAGGTGTGTCCATTTTATGGATGAGCAAACCGAGGTTGAAGTGATTTTGGTGGGATTTGAATGCAGGACTTTTGCCTCCAAGGCCACCGTCCTCTCTATTGCCCCCCCATTCTCTTCTGATTTGCTGTCAAAATGCCTATTTTCTGTCTTTGTTATTTCACAGGCCTTCATGGAGAGCCGACAGGACACATCAATACCCTTGATGATCCTAATAGTAATAATTGGGGAAGTTTCTCAGCACTGGGGATGAGGACTGCAATGGAAGGCTTGCTATCTGAACTAATGGAGGGAATGTCCCATCAAGGAACATGCAGCCCTGTGGATCAGCAAGAGAAATATGCCAAGCCATGATCCTAAAACAAGGAAAACGGAAAAGCCATTTCTCAGCTTCAGAGGGCAGAGAGAGTGGAAACCAGTGGACATTACAGGAAGTCAGAGTTCCACATGATGAAGGGAAAAGTGCAGTGGAATGAATGGCCTCCAGTGATAGGATCACACTGGCCTCCAGTGATAGTATCACGCTGGCCTCCTTGTTGTTCCTCCTAGGAGACACTTCATCTCCAGCCTCCGGGCAATTGCTCAGGCTGGGCCTCCCATCTAAAATGCTCTTCCTCTTCACCCTGCCTCCTGAATTCCTTCGATTCCCAGCTAAAATACCACCTTCTACAAGATTCACCCTTAATGCGCACACCTTCCCTCACGATTACCCCCATTTTATCTGGTCCACTTCTTGTCTGTACATAATTGCTTCCATGTTATCTCCTCCACTGGGAGACTGTGAGCTCCTAGGAATCAGGAAGAGGTTTTTTTGCTTGTTTTTTTTCCCCTTTTTGGGGTAGCCCTAGCCCTTAGCCCCAGTGCCTGATCCCCAATAGGTACTTAATAAATACATTATTAAGCACTTGAGGTCTCTTCACTTGTAAAATGTGTTGCATTTTAAAAATAAAAATAAAAAAATAACCCGTGTTACTTCACGGGGTTGTTGTGAGCATCCGATGAGCTCAGTCAAGCATTCGTGAAGCCCTACTGTGTGTCAGGCAGGCACTGGGTGCCAACGGATGAGAAGAAATCCAAAATGAAGTGACAGTGGAATAAGGCACTTTATAACTTGCAAAGCTGGGTAGACATGGCAGACAACTGCTGGTTTCTTTCCAAAGCGGGGGCTTGGGGGAAGGGACAGAAAGAGACAAAGGGCCTTAATCAACACAACAACTCTCCCGACTTCCTGCAAGATGGCATCCGGGCTTCCCCAAGGGAGAGAAGCGGGCTCTGAACCCGGCATGTGATATTAAGGGCACCCTGTCATTTAAGGAAACAAAATCAGCCAAGTAGTAATTAGCAAATTATTCTTAAACAACCCTGGCTTAAGCAATACGACAAACACAACCATTTCTCTAGAACTCAGCAGCAAAACGCTGACTTCTGTTTCAGTAAATACAACTTAGAGACGGTGAGCCCTCGGAGGGCACCCAACCTATACTTAAAGGAATCAGTGCTGGGAGCCTCCGAGCCTGCTCAGATACTCAGCGGAATTGGCGGCCCAGGCCCCAGAGGTCCAGAAGTGATTCACTGCCGGCTGGGCCGACGGCTCCGGCAACCGGGTCTTCCCGATTCCCCAGAAAAAAGCTGAGCCCACCGGGAGCGGGGTCACAGAAGGCACCTACTGTGCGGGGCACTGAGCTCAGAAAAGAGAAGCTGATTCCCGACAAGCAAGAAACCTGGAGCCCGAGCTTGAGAAACCAACGCCACGTCACCCTCCATCGTCCCGTCTGCCGGCCACCGGATTGGGCCGAGCTGCTTTCAGGGACCGGCGGAGGATAGAAATCCATCCATCCTCCTTTTTAATTCGGCTCCACAACGTTATGTGAACATCAATTACAAAGGAATGAAAGTGACTTCTCGTTGATACTCAGGCATTTCACTTGTGTCTGACTTTCTTTGACCCCATTTGGGGCTTTCTTGGCAGAAATACTGGAGCACTTCACCATTTCCTTCTCCAGCTCTTTTTATAGATGAGGAAACTGAGGTAAACAGGGTGAAGTGGCCTGTCCAGGAGCGCAGCTCCTAAATGTCTGAGCCTGGATTTGAACTCAGGGAGACAAGACGACTCCAGGCCTGGCATTCAATCCACTGAACAGAATTTTTTAAAAAGGAAACAACAATAACTGACATTTACATTATGAAGTAACTCTGAGCATTTTTTTTTTTTTTTTTTTTTTTTTTTTTTTTGCTGAGGCAATCTGGGTTAAGTGACTTTCCCAGGGTCACACAGCCCATGAAGTGTTAGTGTCTGAGGCTAGATTTGAACTCAGGTCCTCCTAGTTGCCGGGCAACTTTGAGCATTTTGTCTCTAATAATCCTACAAGGGAGATGTAGCCTCATTTTATAGAAGAGAAAAATGAGAGGAGAAATCAGTCGCTCAGCGTCACACAGCTGGGAATTCAACCTTAGACCCACTCTCCCAAGCAAGGGCTAAAGTGGAGTGGGACGTGTCTCTGGGTGCCATCTTTGGGAAGCAAGCAAGCATGCAAGCAAGCAAGCAAGCAAGCAAGCAAGCAAAATAAATAAATAAATAAATAAATAAATAAATAAATAAATAAGAAGCACAGTAGAATGGAAGGTATCGTGTCCTAGAACTGGAAGCAGGACATGGGTCAGAGCCCTGGCTCCAAGAATCATTGTACTGTCAGAGCCTCAGTTTCTTCATCTGTAAAATGGAAGGGAGTGCTGGTATAGTAAGACCAGCCTTATCTCCTTCATGGGATTATTGTAAACACGTCTTTAAAAACGACAAAGCCAGTGTGAGCATGAAGAATGAACCTGGGAAGCACAGAGCTGGCCAAGAGCTTGCACACAGTAGGGATTTAAGAAATGCTCCCTAAACTGAGTCACATTACTCACCAAACCAGGCTAGACTAAACATAACTGAAGGAGGAAGTTCTGATTTCTTATTAAAATAAGAAATGGGACACGCCTGCCTCTGCGCCCCCTTCCCCTCCCTCCCTCCCTCTCTCTCTCTGCCTCTCTGTCTCTCTCTCTGGCTGTTTTTCTCTGTTCTCTGGCTTTGTTTCTCTCTCTGTCTTTCTGCCTTTTTCTCTGTGTGTGTATGTTCATGTGCATGTCTGTGTCTTCTCTCTCAGTCTCTGTCTCTGTCGTCTCTCTGTTTCTTTCCCTCTCTCTCTCTCAGTCTCTCTCTCTCTCTCTGTCTCTCTCTCTCTCTCTCAGTCTCTGTCTCTGTCTCCTCTCTCTGTCTCTGTCTCTCTCTCTCTCTCTGTCTCTCTCTGTCTCTCTCTCTCTCTCTCTGTCTCTGTCTCTCTCTGTCTCTCTCTCTCTCTCTCTGTCTCTCTGTCTCTCTCTCTCTCTCTCTGTCTCTCTCTGTCTCTTTCTGTCTCTCTCTCTCTGTCTCTGTCTCTCTCTGTCTCTCTCTCTCTCTCTCTCTCTCTCTCTCTGTCTCTCTATCTCTCTCTCTCTCTCTCTCTCTCTCTGTCTCTGTCTCTCTCTCTGTCTCTCTCTCTGTCTCTCTCTCTGTCTCTGTCTCTCTCTCTCTCTCTCTCTGAGGGTCCCTTTAATCCAACCTGGGTCTCCAACCCACAAGGGGCCCTCCAGAATGTGTTCAGTCACATCCGACATGGGTTTTGAATGATGAAAAAACTAACAATCTTCACACAAAAGAATAATTGGTCCATCTGTCACACAGAATCACAAGGTGGTGGGCTTTCCAGCTAGGAGACCCTTAAAGTCATCAAGCCTGACCCCTCCCCCACCCTGTTAGAGGACCATTATTGTGGTTATACTCTAATGATCAATTTTATGTTTTTCAACAGGCTTGCAAAGATCTTTTCTGGGGGTGCAGCTTGGCGGAATATCCAGCACTTATGTAACCCTTTACAGTAGGCAAAGCACTGTATGCTATCCCGGTTGATCTTCAAAATGCTATCAAGTAGGTGCTAGTTCTATGCCCATTTTACAGATGAGGAAGCTGAGGCCCAGAGTCACCCAATTAGCATCTGAGGCAGAATCTGAACTCGTGTCCCACTGATCCCAAGTCCAGCACCCCATGCTCTGAATAAGCAAACTGCCTCCCTCGGCTGGCATCCGTTGCTGCCAGCTGTTTGCAAGAAGTCGGGCACGCCTTCCCGGGCAGGGCTAACCCAGCCTGGAAGATTCTGGCTCTGAGTTCTCCTGACAGGAATGAGTTAAAGATTATCTAAGCCTGGATGAAATTCTATTACATAACTGTAAATGTGTCTCCAGATACTTGGGGATTTGGGCAGGGTTCTCATTTGTCTCGCACACTCTCTGCCCAGCACACACTTAAGGCACGGCATAAATGATGCATCACCATATATTCCAGCCGCAAATGGCTCGCCAATAAAAGCCAGCGTGCTGAATAACTCAATAATTTCAGGCAGGGACACGTGAGCCAGGGTTAGTAAATTCCCCCCGAACTTTAACTATTTTTGTAAAACCATGGCAGCGACGTGCACTCTACGACGCGATTTCAATTTACGAGCTGTCACTAGGAGCCTGAAGAGTAATAATATGAATCAATGACATCTACACCGCCCGCAGAGCATCTCCCAAAAGCGCGCATTTTACTGGAGCGTTACAAACAATTGACAGATAAGTGAATATAAGTAACTGGGGGCACAGAAATGGAGACTCTAGAAATGGAGAGACTCTGGAACAGCCGCTGACCCTGAGCCTGAGAGAGAGCCGAAGGTCTCATGAAGTCCAGGGGAGGAGGCAGCAGATGCCAGCCTGTGCCAAGGCAAGGAGACCAGAGATGGAACGGGGCGGGTGCGGAATGGGAGGCTGCTTCGGAGACCCCGTTCGATGAACAGTCGCATCCAAATTGTAGCAAATCTCCACCCACAGCCCTCAAATTAAAACCATTTCCATCCCCCGCAGATATATGGAGGAAGAATAAATGTCATGTCTCCCCCACCCCCCAGTTTTTAGCTGTGAAGAATCAAACAAAGGAACAACTGTAGATAAAAGGATGAATGAATACATAAATCATTGAACTGACAGATAGATGATAGATAGGTAGATGTATAGATGGAGGAATAGGATGAATACAGACAGATGCATGGATTAATAGACAGAAACAGATAGTTTGGATAGATAGATAGACAGACAGACAGATAGTTTGGATAGATAGACAAATAGACAGACAGATAGGTAGATAGACAGACAGACAGACAGACAGACAGACAGACAAACAGATAGGTAGATAGATAGACAGACAGATAGTTTGGATAGATAGACAGACAGACAGACAGGTAGATAGATAGACAGACAGACAGACACAGATAGATAGGTTGGATAGATAGACAGAGACAGATAGATAGTTTGGATAGATAGATAGACAGACAGACAGATAGATAGATAGATGGACAGATAGACAGCTTGGATAACTAGATAAAAGGCAGACAGGATAGATAACCAGATAGACAGACAGACAAACAGATAGGTAGATAGATAGACAGACAGATAGTTTGGATAGATAGACAGACAGACAGACAGGTAGATAGATAGACAGACAGACAGACACAGATAGATAGGTTGGATAGATAGACAGAGACAGATAGATAGTTTGGATAGATAGATAGACAGACAGACAGATAGATAGATAGATGGACAGATAGACAGCTTGGATAGCTAGATAAAAGGCAGACAGGATAGATAACCAGATAGACAGACAGATAAATAGATGATAGATTGATAGGATAAATATAAACAGGTGAAAGATTTCTGCTCTGAGTCCTCATCCAAATATAACTGACTTGTTGAATTTACTGAATAGTAACTTTGTACTATTTCTGTTTGCTAGATAAATAGGTATTCTTTTTCTAATTTGGAACTTATTGGGGAAAAAAAAATCCCAGGGAGACCACATCAGGTATTGATGGAGCACATCCTAACAGTTTCTTAGTGAAGATTTCAAAGCACTGTGATTGGTTAATGGAACCTTCAAGGATCAGGAGTGGGTCTTTAAACCTAGCTAACAAGGTGGTAGACAGAGAGCCCTGACCCCAAAGTCAGGAAGACCCAGGTTCATGTCTGACATGTCAACAGTGGGACCCCAGGTAAGGGACATGATCCCCCTGGTTTTTAGTTTCCTTATCTGGAAAATGAGGAGGTCGGACTAAATGGTTTACAAGGTGTTTTCCAGCTCTAAATCGGAACTCTAGTTCTACACGACTAGAAATGGGTCTTACAAACGTGCAAGGAATATTGCAGGGTTAGGACAATTCCTTAGTCTTGGTGGAAGACAGAAAGAATCCTAATGATGGCTAATTTAAAAATATTTATTGATAATGTTGATATATATATATATATATATATACACATATACACATACACATATGTGTGTGGGTGGGGGTGGGTGCGTATATATATATACACATACATATGTGTGTATGTGCATATATACACATCAGGTCCCCTCCTTTTCTCCAGACATTTGAGTCCAACTGCCTCAAGAAATCCCCCAAGGACCAGGATTGGCTCCTTTTCCCAAGTAGGGGAATTAGAATCAGGTCCCTGCAGTCTTCTCACTAGACCCGTGTAATCCCAGACTGAGAGAACTCATCTTACCCATTAGCAAAGGGGACTGAAAAGGTCAGAGTACAGCCCTCTGGGAGACGCTTCTCTCCAGAAACTGGGGCAGAGTGCCAAAGTGGGAGGGAGAGTTTTGATTGGATTCCCCCCCACCCCCATCTCCTTAGAAAAGGGGACAGTTCTTCCCAGAATATTTTTATCTTCCAAATCCAATTCTTCCTTTGCAACAACAACAACAACAAAATTCGGTTCTGCACATATATATTGTACCTAGGATATACTATAAGATATTTAATATGTATGGGAATGCCTGCCATCTAGGGGAGGGGGTGGAAGGAAGGAGGGGAAAAACTTGGAACAGAAGGGAGTACAAGGGATAATGTTGTTAAAAAAATATATACACACGATACGAGTCTGAGTGCAAACAGTTCTGAGGAAAACCTTCCAGAACATTTTACAGAAGAGGAAACTGAGGCAGACAGAAGCAAAGTCATCTTCCGAGGGTCACACAGCTACTAAATATCAGAGACATGAATCACAGTCAGGTCTTCCTGATGCAAACTCAGTCATCTGTCCACTACTATGTGGCCACTTCAGTTAAATATCCTATTAGGCCGCCCGGGAATAATGGGGCTTTTATAAAAGTGTCACACGTACATAACTATATGTATTTGTATATTTTCAGAGCTCAGCTCCAACATGCCCTCTTTAGTCCCAATTTGAAGCGTGAGCACCTACAACACAGAGGGAAGTCTGGGAAAAATATATCCCTGGAGCTATATTTTTAAAAAATGGGTTTGACTCATTCCCATTCAACTCAAAGTAAGCAAGAACAGCAACCTCCCCTCATCCCCTCAGATGGACAAGTGTTCCACAATCCCCCCCCCCCCAGGGCTCCCTGCCTCCCAGACTTTCTCCGGCAGAGGCTGACCCAAGTCTAGGAGCTGACATTGAGGAAGACCCGAGCTTTGCAAAAGCTGGAGGCTTTCTTCCTCAGTTTCTCGGCCAGCACAAAGGAGGGAGCCTCCTAAGCTGGCCCTGCTTGCTGCCCCCTGGCCCGCACACATACCCGAGAAGGGGAAGAGTTTTCTCTCCCGTTATCTCACCAACACGCAGAGCCATGAAGGCGAGCGTGCAGATGAAGTGCAGATAGAGAGGGGATCATGGCTGTGTTTAACATCAACCAAATGCCAGGGACACAAGTCTGTTACACACTCACACTTGCACACATGCTCACACACACCACACACACACTCACCACATGAGCTGCAATCTGGCTACAGAAGATTAAGCAACAAGGACAAGAAACATTGATTTTTACTGGATAGGGTGGATCAGGTTACAGGAATGAAGGCATCTAATTTTTATGAGGCTGAGAGCTCCCAGAAGGGAGGTGGGGGCTGGAGGGGGGGGGGAAGCCATCTCTTTGTGACACATTAAAGTCGAACTGAAACCAGCTGAGGATCAAATCTCAAATCTCCTAAAAGGAGAAGGCTCCTCCGAGTTCCTAAAAGGGCCTTCCAAGAGAATCCCAGTCCTCCCCTCCGGGGTCACCGGCTCCTCCCGGCTGGGCCCAGGAACGGGCCCGGCTCCTGGGACTGGGATGAAGGGGGCAAGGCTGGGCTACTCACTGTCTCGGGGGCTCCTCGGGGCCGAGTCTGCCTTTCAGAGGCCCAGGCCCCGACACCCGGGGAGTGGTGAGGGCTGGAAACAGGAGTCATCTGGTTCAATACCAGAGCATCTTCCCCCAGCCAAATGTAATTTACTACTCGGCGCTCCGCGCATCTGTCACAGGAGAATTACCCGGCCCGCCACTTATCTCGGGAACAGATACACATGCACACTCAGAAAACGCTCTTTGCAGGATGAGATGAATTTCACTACAAAAGAAAAAACAACCACCACCACCTTGCCCTTTGCAGGGAGAATAAATCTGGGAGTATTTCTCCTAAGGGGCCACATGGACGAAGGCTGAAAAGGTGGCCACCACTGGCCACAGACAAGGACACCACTCTGTTAAAGCGATCCCACAGTCTCTGCCAGGAGGCAAACTCTCCCAGCAGAAACCAGGGAAAGGGGCAAGAGCCGAATCCTCCATAAAGAAATCAGGTAGCCTGGCAACGAGAAAAGGCACTCTGACCAATGCACCGAGGTCTTGTGGCAGCTTCTTCTTCCGGGCCTGTCCTGGCTGGGAAGTGACCCAAGCTCCCAGCATTCCTCCTTTCTCCCCCCGCTGTTACTAAACTTGCCCTGGACTAGAAGCAAATGGAGGCTCCTATCCCGGCCCAACACAGAGAAGCACAGATTCTTATTTGTCCCAGGCAAAGGGCAACAGGAAGGCGCCGACCACTGCCATTTTTATAGGACCATGTTATTTAAAGAATAGCTATGGGACAACTTGGTGCTGCCATTGATAGAGCACTAGCCCTGAAGTCAGGAGGAGCTGAGTTCAAATTCAGCTCAGAGACTTAATGCTTCCTAGCTGTGTGACCCTGGGCAAGTCACTTAACCCCGATTGCTTCAGCAAAAATAATAATAATAATAATAACAAAAGAATAGATAGTCCCTGCCTTACATTACAGTCTATAATAAGTGCTAATAATAATAACTCCAGAACCTCTGAGTAAGAAGAGACTTCTCTATCAGGTTCAATACATAACAGGACAGTAATGCCCTCCACAACTCCCTTGGCAAGTAGTCATCCAGCTAGGTGATATGGTGGACAAAACACTGAACCTAGAATTAGAAAGAACTGAGTTCAAATTCAGCCTCATTTATTTACTTTACTATATAACCTTGGATAAGTCACTTTTAAAAATCTCTCTGCCTCAGTTTCCCCAACCGTAAAATGGACCAAATAATGGTATCAACCTCCCAGATTGTTGTGCTTTCTGTACAGTGTCTGACACTTAGTAGGCCCTGTCCTTTTTCCCCTGTTGTCTGGACTTCTAGTAAAACAGAGTCCACCACCCCTCCCTGGAAGCCCATTCTATCCCTCTCAACCAGAAAGGTTTTTTTTTTCTTTTTTCCCCTCACTGCCTTTATTGCCAGTTCTGCTCCCAAAGCTAAGCAACACAAGTCAAATCTCTCTTTCAAGACACAAGGATACTTAGGATTTGAATCTGAGGTCTGCTGACTCAAATCAAAGGCTCTTTCCATTAGCCCACTAGTTCATTCCTTCATTCAGCCTACAAACATTTGTCAAGCTCCTCTGCACCAGGCACCATGACAGATACAAAGAAACATTCGGAATAATCGATTGAGGGCTAACAAGGAACTTCAGCATCAGCCCCATCATTTACATACAAGGAAACTGGGGCACAGAGAAATTAGGTGATTTGCTACAGCACTAATAAGAAGCTAGATTGAAGCAATTTAACATCTTACAATTTATCACTAAATGACCGGGTTAGCCCTTCTTATGAGCTGGTTGTTAAATACACATTCACACACACCCACATATACACATATACACGTGTAACCAACAATACAAGGGTCAAATCAAGATATGGCATAAAGCAGATCACAAGACCATTTGTGATTGAATGTGGAACATAAGCTACACTCAACAAGCCTGACAAAGGGCAGGGCTAAGTCTTTCATTCAGGTTTGCAGGAAAGACGTCCCAGTTATTTACCCAAACTTTTTCCGGGAGAAATAGTGCAGTATTTTTGATCCACAGCACTACCCTACTGATAGGGTGGTAAAAACACAATAGCCCTGTGTATAATTACTAATATTTCCCCCCACACTGTACCTCCAGGCCAAAAGGCTCAGATTACAGAAAAAGGAATTCAACTTTGAAAAAAAATCAACATGCTGGGCCCCAAAGCCCTCATCAACTGAGAATTACACCAAGAAAGTGGCGAGCTATAAAGCTGTGCTAGTATAATTGGGCATGTGTGTGCACGGACACATACAGGGAGAGTCGGACAGAGATGAGGGAGAAAGGTATGAATAGACATGACAGAGATGATAGATAAATGGACGGATAACTAGCTAGATAGGTGAATGAAGAGATGGATAGGTAATATAAAGATATGATAGATACAAATGATAGATAAATGAATAGACAGATGAATGGATGAATAAAGAGATGATGATGATGATGATGGAGAAAGATATAGAGATGATAGGTGATAAATGAATAGATGATAGATAGAAAGGTGGATGGATAGATACAATAAAGATATGGTAGATACAAATGATAGATAAATAAATAGATGAATGGATGAAGAAAGAGATGGTGATGATGGAGAAAGATATAGAGATGAGAGGTGATAAATGAATGAATAGATGATAAATAGGTGGATGAATAGATGGATAGATAAGATACAAAAATATGATAGATACAGATGATAGATAAATGAATGGATGATGAAAGAGAGGAAGAGGAGGATGGAGAAAGAGAGATGACAGGTGATAGATAATAAACAAATGAATAGATGGATAGATAAGATAAATACAGATGATAGGCAAATGAACAGATGGATGATGAATGAATGAGGGGAAGAGAGACAGAGACAGAGAGAATATGAGTAGAGAGACAGGTATTCTTTTCTGTTCCCTGGACCTCTATTTTCATCGATGTCAGAGACTTCCAGTAAGAAAATTCCCTCTACCAATACAGCCTGGCACCTGCTCTGCCCTTTACAGTTTTAGAGAGTTGCTTCTTCAGGGAATGAGTGGTTTGGTGATTTTGCCAAAGGAAATATAGGGACTTAATTTCACATTATCCTGACTCCAAGTTGAGCCCTGTGCCCATTCTGCCATAATATAAAGAAGAATATTATTTGAAAATAGACATAGATACGGATGGGGATGTATAGGATTACCACCTCTGGTACTTTTCAGGCCTTTTCATCCACCTGATTTGCCCAACTCTCATCTGTGACTCCAAAAAGCCACAATATATGCCGTGGCCACATCCCAATAACCCGTGTCTGCACATGGGTCTAACTTGTTTGTAGGAACTGAAGACCGCAAAATCTATCAGTGAATCAGGGGGTGTCTGCCCAAGCCGTGCAGACTTCCCAAGGTGGAATGGGCAAATGAGAGCAATTTGTTCCAAGGGGGGTAAAGCAGGTACTGTGGAGCCCCTAGAGCTTGGACAGACATGGGAGACGCCAAGGTCACCCACTGCATCCTGAGCCATCCCAAGAACTCTCGACTTCGGTCTTCCCACTGAACTTGATGACTCCAAGAGAGGGAGGGAGGCTGAGCACTTTGGGCAACTCAGCCTCACTTAAATACAATTCACTCTCAAGTTAAGCCATTCTCCTATGATGTCACGGTCCTCTTAGAAAATAAAGACATAAATGTCCATACATGTGTGCATGTGTTTGTGAGAGTTACTTCTGTTTTCAAAACCATATTTTCAATATTGTTCATAGAATCTTGGGAAGAAACCTTGAAGACATTTAATCTTCAACATGGCCCAAGTGGAAAAGCATTGGTTTGGGTTCAGAGGGTGTGGATTCAAATCCTTCTTCTGCGACTTATTAGCTATGTGACAGTGGCCAAGTCACTTCCGCCTCCCCAGCCTTGGTTTTCTTGCTGGTAAAACTAAGTGGCTGCTCTCTGAGATCACTTCTTACACTAAACCCATGAAGAGTATCCCCAGTCATAGACAGGCAGCAGCCTCTGTTACATACCTTCAAGACGGGCAAATCACTACTTCCTAAAACAGCCCATTCTGTTTCAGACAGAGCCTGTTCTGGTCCTCAATGTCTCTAATTAAAAAACTCGCCTTTTTCTATCACAGTCCCCTCTGGCAGTTGGAGGAAATGTAAAAATAACTCCTCAGAATCCTATTTGTAAATGCGGAAAATACCCAGAATTGCCAGGGGAACGCCATCTTGAAGTGAAGCTATGAAAATATTTTGTAAAACAAGTTCACAGAGTTCAGGATCAGAGCCACTGCTCGACCAGACTTTCCCCCCTCCCCTGAGGAATAAAGGCTCAGGGCCACCAAGAGCCAAGAATCTGAGGCCAAGGAGGATCCGCTTTGTTCTCTCCGAGCTTCACATTTTGGCACTTAGTCTCCAGGTCTATAAAAGGAGTGAAAAAATTAATGATTTAATCCTTCTTATAATAATGGGCAATTATATTTTTCAAAGTGCCTTAGAATAATTAATTAGTCCAGAGCATATACCTGGGAGGTGCTATTATCTTAGTTTTACACCCAGGAAGCCAGGAGGCAGAGGGGGGTGAGTGGGCTGCCCCAGGCCACCAGGATAGCTGGGATTCCTGAACCCCCAGAGCTCTGTCAAACCCCGCCACCTCTGAGAGGGAGTTGGTTAATTCATTCTTCAAATTGCACAATCAGTTCCCTGTCCTCCCTCTCTCTCTCTCTCTCTCTCTCTGTCTCTGTCTCTGTCTCTGTCTCTGTCTCTGTCTCTGTCTCTGTCTCTGTCTCTGTCTCTGTCTCTCTCTCCTCTCTCTCCCTCTCTCCCTCTCTCCCTCTCTCCCTCTCTCCCTCTCTCCCTCTCTCCCTCTCTCCCTCTCTCCCTCTCTCCGTCTCTCCGTCTCTCCGTCTCTCCGTCTCTCTCTCTCTCTCTCTCTCTCTCTCTCTCTCTCTCTCTCTCTCTCTCTCCTCCCCCATGGGGGTTTCTAGGGTGTCTCAGGTCTGAGTCTCCCCACGATTGGTCCAAGATCTCCAGCTCCTTCAATGCCCACTTTCATGGAGACCAAGACGTTTAAAACAACCTCACAAGAGATTGTTTTTAAGATTCAAGATTGTGGCCTCTTTGGCAGCTTGCCACCTGGAAGAGGGCTGAGTAAGGCAGACTAAGGAGAAGCCTGGGTCCTTTAAAATTTTTTATTGTGTTTGATGGAAGGGGGCAAGGAGGAGGAAAACCAGGAGAAGGAGGAATAAGCTGACGGGGCTCGGTACAAGACCTGGCAGCGAATGGATGCAGTAGAGGAATTTACTCAGGAAGATCTGAGTTCAGATCTAACCACAGCCTCTCATGAGCTCTGGCCAAATCACTGAGCCCTCCCAGCTTCAGGTTCCCTAACTGTAAAATGGGGGTAATAATCATACCTACCTCCCAGACTTGCTATGAGGATATAAGGAGATGATCAGTGTAAAGTGCTTCACAAGTTTGAAATATCAATGCTAAATAATTCAGGCTCTCCCACTTCCTTTCTTGAGCAAAAGTTATTTTTTTCTGGGCCTCAGTTTCCCCATTTGTAAAATGAGGTGGCTGGACTTTGAAGGTTCCTTCAACTCTAGACTAATGATTTTATGAAAAAGTAAAGGGAGAACTGGGTTCTACTCCATGACATAACAGCTGGGGGACTCTGGGCAGCTCATAGTCTCTCTGGGCCTGAGTTTTCCCTCCTCCAAAATGAAAGGGACAGCTCACCAGACCCCTTCCCTAAATATTTGACCGTCAGCTACAAATGTGTAAATCATTTTTGTCAGATCTCCTAAAATCTCAAAAGCAACAAAAATTATTTCCCCTGAGATGAAGGACGAGACAGAGAAGGGGGCCTATGGATGTGGAATACGGCATACATCCGTCCATGTATTAGTGGTTTTACCGAACTACTTGATTTTGTTTTCCCTTTCCTTATTCTTTGTTCCAAGAGATGCTGTTTGAATAAGGATTGTTTTAGAAATGAAGGAAGTGAAAAACGAAATATTATTATTTTTTTTTAAGTAAGAGCAAGAAAGGAGGCTCTCCTAGGTCTGAAAAGTTGACGGTTCACCCGTGGCCTGTTTTGCTCCCTCCTGCCCTTGATCGCCGAGTTCTTTTTGGTGAGCGGATGGATGACTGGCTTCCCTGGCCCCACCTGATTTCTAGCGCAGGAACTCCTAGCCACTTCTCTGGAGGTGAATCTTTCCCGGACTTTGCCTTCACTTAAAACCAGGGGTGCCGGGGAACGAGGGAGACCAGACACCCAGGGGTTCCTCTTGGAAGAGCAGATTTGAGATTGGAGCAGATAGAAATTGTCCCCAAGTCTCCAAGAGAAAAGAAGAGCATGAGTCCCTGCCTGGGAAAGGTGACCCGGCCGGTTTCCTCTCGGCCCTGAATGACACGACCAAAAATTAAATCCTCCGGCTCTGGGGCCGGCGGCGGCGGGGGGAACCAAATGCACTGAATTATTCAAGAAGGCGGCCAGAAGATTCCCGCTCAGAAATGTTTCTGAATGGATGTTTTGGTAAGCTTGTATCGCATTAGGAGTCTCTTTAATGGGATGGACCCGCTCCAAATCCAGCCGCGGCTCTTCCTTCACCCTTGCCTGGCCGGCTGGAAGCCTCCTCCGGCTCTCAGAGTGCACCCAAGCTGCTGTTAGGGGAAGACAGATGGGGTCCAGAGTAGGAGGAGCCACTCACTGTTCACTGATTGGGTGGTTGGGCGATTCCTGGAGTTACCAACTATCAGACCTAACGTTTCTCAGCTCCCTGACCTCCCCACCGTGGGACTCTGCCGCCATATTGTCTGCTTATTTCTGAGCTGCTCATCTCCGCTCCTGGGGGCCGGGGTTTGGAATGGAAAAGCTGGGGGTCCGGAGGGTCCCAGACTGAGGGATGTGAGGGGAGGAAATGGGAGCGCGCTGCTGCTGTTGTCTGCCCGCATCTGACTGGGTTCCTGGAGCCCAGCATGCGGGTGCAGGCCCCCGAGGTGGGGTTTCTGAACTCCCCACAGCCAGGATCGGGGTTCCTTTACTTCCTTGTTTAAGGCCTCCTGACCCTCGGCTCCCTCCAGATTTCTTCTGCTTTCAGCGTATCAGAGAGGGTATAAGGCAAAAACAGGAGCTGAGGCAGGAGCCGGCGAACCCTCGGGCTCTCTCTAGGACCCTCAGGCTCTCTCTAGGACCCTCAGGCTCTCTCTAGGACCCCCGAGCTCTCCCGGACTGACTCTAGTCCCAGAGGAATCCATGGCTCCCACCTCCTTTCTTCCTAAGGGCTCCAGCAGCCGGGGCTGTCAGTGAAGACGCATGACCCCAAGTGACTGGTGGGCGTCCAGCGCTGGGGAACTGAGATCCACAACCACGCGGCTCTGGTTCCTACTTTCAGGAACTTTGTGCAATGGATCCTTGGACAAATCAGGGCTCTTCACGTTTTGGCGCCCAGAGCTGGGAAACACCGGCTGACCGGAGGCAAGCGGGGAGGTCCTTTGGGGTCAGCCCATCTATCATGTTACAGACGAGGAGGACAAAAGGGGTAGCTCCTCCAAAATCACCTAACTAGTGACGAGCAGGGCAGAATTCGAACCCAGGACTCTGGCTCCAAATGAATATTACAATAAGTGAGAGCCAAGCGGCTGTCTTGTGGAAGCACTGATAGGAGGGACGCTAGCTGTCACCTCATCCAACCTTAGGGGCACTGGCTGGCAAGGTGAAGGGTCAGCTGACCCGGAGGACCTGGGTAAAAGTCTCACTTCCAACATAAACTCCATGACTGATCATGTCACTTCGACTCTCAAATTTACATCCCAGGATTCCAGGATAAGAATCCTGGAGAATACTGAAAACTTTATACATACAACCACATATGTATACACACACACACACATATATATAATGCATGGTATAGATACACATACATATATAGAATATATAGGTATAGAAATACATTAAATATATATAGACTTCTCTCACATATACAGATATAAACATATATGTGCATAAATGTATGTATTTAATACACACTAGGTAGAATATGTATATTTGTATATACTATGTATGTATTATAGTATTTATATATTATATACATACACACATGATGTGCATTTATTTTATATACATATACATATACATTTTATTTGGCACAATAAGAGTTCAGGGCCTAGAGTAGGAGTATATGAGTTCAAATCCAGCCTCACACACTTAATAGCTGTGTGACCCTGAACAAGTCACTTCATGTTTGCCTCGGTTTCCCCATCTGTCCAATGAGCTAAAGAAGGAAATGAAAAATGACTCTGGTATCTCTTCTAAGAAAACAAAGAGCTGGCCACGACCGAAACAAACAAACAGCTATGTAACTCTATTACTGTCCCCTCCACATCACAACTTCCCCCACTGCAGTTTCAGTATGTTGCAGGTTGGCATTAATTAAATGGGAATGTTTGGGGAGTTTTGCAGAAGCCACAGACAACGTACAAAGGCCAGCAGATGACACAGAAAACTAAGTTAGGTAGTGTAAACATGCCAGAAAAGAAAAAGAAAAAAAATGCAGGTTTCTTCCCTCATGTGAAAGGCAAGCCAAAAACTTGTATGCAGATTTTCCAAGTTGTGCTGTGCCCCAAACCCCTGGGATAGAAGAGGGACAAGTAGATGTGTATATATATAGCATTTAGGGATGCTTGTGTACGCACACATTTCCCCACACGTACCCACGGGCCCATGGAGACACTCACATGTATCATATACATTTCAATGCCGGATGGCCCAAAAGCCACGGCGCAGTTCCAGCTTGGTTTTCTTTGTAAGGCTATGTGCTTTATGCTAAAAACTACCATTCTGAGGCTTCAGCCCACCACCGGAGAGGCCGTGATGCACAAAAAGCTTAAGAGCTCCCTTCTAAACGACTCTAAGGATCTGGGTTGCAGGAAAGCTGGGAAATCCCATTGGGAAAAGGCAGTTTCTCACCACATGGGGACATCACCCCCCCCAAGGCCCTCCTCCTGCCTCCAAGGGCACTGGTGATCCCCCAGACCCTCCTTGTGAAGATGAGACTCCTGAGCAGGGCCATGCCCAGCTCCCACTACTGAAGAATCCCAGAGGATCATCAAGAGAGCCCAGGGGGATGTGGAAGTGAAGCTAGTCCACCTGTCCCCTCCCCCCATGAGGATGCTGACACCCAGAATGGAAGTCACTAAATAGCAAGAACAATGATTGAAAGCCGAGCGGTCTTCGAAGCCATCCGGTGTCCCCCTCTTACTAAAGGAGCCTGGAATGAAGAATGATTTATCCAAAGTCCCTCAGAATCAGCAGATCGAGGAGTTCAGACCCTCAGGGTCTTTCCATGGAAGCTTCCCCCCTCCAAAGGGAAGCAATGGTTGCATCTACTGAGAGGCAATCCCAAGATGCATCTGGGCCACAGGTGTGCCCGGAAGTCCTCACCTGGGGCCTCAAATCAGGCAGCTTGGCTCTAAAGGAGAGTTTGAGGGTGTTTCCCGGTTAACCATGTTCTATTCTACCCAGTCAGGAGACAAGGGCTGTGGAGAACTCCTCAGGAAGCTGGGTAAATCCCACCCCTTCCTCTTATCTCCCAACATGAGTCTGGGCGCCACCGTTATGGCTCAGAGAAGAGGAGCCAACAATCCCAGGCTTTCCTGAGTCCCACACAATAACCCCCTCCCGAGCTGCCCTGACCTCTCTCACCCCCGCTAAATGCAGTTAAGTGGCTGGTAATAAGCCTTGTCAAAGGTCGCTCTGCCAAAGAACTCCAGGAGATGGGGGTCCTCGGCCATTCCAAGCAGGCAGATCAGGGGCCGGATTAAGGAGCAGGAAGAAGTCCAAGCTTCATTCCTCCTCCGCCGTCTGGTGCCGCCATTCTGCCCCGACCCCACACATCCGATCCGAAGCAAAGGCAGCACCGGGCAAATCCCACCTTTCTCGCTGACTGTTTGGCCATAGGCAAGTCACTTAATAGCTAATAATTACAGCTACCATTTACGGAGAGCCTACTGTACAACAGGTACTGTGCTAGACGTTTGACAATCACTACCCCATTTCTAACAGAAACCCTGGGAGGAAAGTATTATCATTATTATTAATTATTCCTTTTTACAAATGAGGAAACTGAGGCAAACAGGATGAAATGACTTCCCCAGAATCACAGCTAAGCAAGTGTCTGAGACCGGATTTGAACTCATGAAAATGAGCCTTCTGACTCCAGCTGGGCGCTCTGCACGCTATGGCGCCACCCAGTGGCCCCATTTATATCCCATTGCCTCTTAAGTCCCTTGGCGTCTCTGGAACTCAGGGCCCTCCTCCGGAATAGGCTGGTGCTGGCCGGATGGCCCCTGAGGCACTGACCTAGGAAAGGCTTCCCAGAACCAACTGGCAGAAAGGAGCAGATTCTCGCCAATAAAGATGGGAGTGAGCGCGTTGGACAGACTCTGGAGGTGAAGGAAGATGAGTGGGCAGCCTGTCTCTACCCCAGACAATGACTTGTTCAAAATCCCTCATAGAATAAAGGAAATTTGGAGAAGGTGCGAGGTCTTTGGATCACAAGGTTAAACCTGAAAGGGGATTCAGAAGGAGCTTCCATCTCATCCAATTTCTTCCTTTTACAGGTGAGGAAACTGAGCCCTATAAAGAGCAAATTACTTGTGCAAGGTGACAGAAATAATTTGAACTCAGATCTCCTAGGGCTACAAAGGTAGCTTTGAGTCACATCACAACGGGCTTCAAATAGCCCACTAGGGACGGGGGCTTCTCCAGCTCCCTGGGGCACCCTAAGGAGCCTGGGCTGCGGCGCTGAAGGAAAACCTCCAATTACGCACAAACAAGACGGGACCGACTTCACCTCTGGAGCCAGCTGCCGCACACCCAAAGCTCTGCTCACAAGCGGGCCGGCAAAGAGCCCATCCTTTCTCCCTTCAATGAAGGGAGTTATGTGCCCCTTTGCACATAACTGACGGGTTCTAAGATGAAAGCTACAGCGATGTCAATTATCAGATTGGTTTTGGGTGTGAGGGGCAGCTTTAAAATGAAAGGGGAAATCTATGTGTGTGTGTGTGTGTGAGTGTGTGTGAATGTGTGAGTGTGTGAGTGAGTGTGTGTGTGAGTGTGTGTGTCTGAGTGTGTGTGTCTGAGTGTGTGAGTGAGTGTGTGTGAGTGTGTGTGTGAGTGAGTGTGTGTGTGTGAGTGTGTGAGTGAGTGAGTGTGTGGTATATGGATGTGTACATAGGAAGAAGTGAGATAGTAAGGCGAGAAATAGTGGAATGAAACAGAGACAGAGACAGAGATTGAGAGAGACAGAGGAAGCAAGAACAAGACATAGGGAGTTACCTTATTTAGAAAATGAAAGGAACTATTAGGTTCCTTCCAGCTCTAAACCTGTGACTCAGGGCAGCTAAGTGGGCAAGTCACGGAACCCTGTCTTGCCGCCCCCCCCAAATAAAACCCTATGACCAGTGAATTATAGCAATGTATCCCATTAAACACCCACTTTTTCTTCCCAAAAAAGACACTAACTTGGGTTTTTCAAAGAAAGAATGAGCTTGAAAACAACATCTTGGTCAGTCTGCAGAGGCTCCTCAGCAGCCGGGCCACCGTAGCTGTGAGAGCTCGGACCCCAGGCCGGGGAGAGACGTCTGTGTCGTAGCCAAGACAAAATCTGGGAAAATCTGCCCCATTTCCGTTCCATCTCTTTCTTTTGTCATCTCCTATAGCTCCATATTAACAAAAGCAAACAAGAAATAAAAGACGAGAAACATCGACTGCCAGGGACTCCTCAAGTTACCCTAGCAGGGACCTGCCAGCAGCTGCTGGAGGATGGCATCCCCCCAGCCCCCACCCCGAAGGTGCCCTGACTGACTGGCCAGCTGGAAACTTCAAAGAGGGAAGATTACAGTTTTCGCAACAGCCCCAGGGAGAAGGTCTAGGACCCAGAAGGTCAAGGTGCTCAAGCCGGGCCAAAGATAAGACTGACATTTTTATGAGATGGAAGACCACAAACTTGACGATTGGCTTTGCTCAAGTCTCTTTCATTGGGGGAGGGGGGCGGGGGTTATTATTCCATCTGAGGAATGGACTGACACCTCAGGTACCTTTAGCAAGCCACATTGTAAGATGAAGGAAGTTTGTGATCCATCCCCTGCAGCGTCCCTTCTTCCTGATCCCTCTCCTCTCCTCAATTCTGTGTGCGCCAAACAAATTCCAGAGAGGAATATTTGAAGTCATAGATGGCAGACAGACTGAGATCAGAGCTGGTGGAGGAAGTTCAGTAGGAACTTAGGAGGAAGACTCCCAATCTGCCCCCTTAAGAAGGATCCATCCTGAAAATTCTCTGTCTATAAAAGAGCAGATCCAGAGCCCCCAAAACAGCAAAGTGAGCTGCAAGGTGGGGGGAGGGCGGTAACTTGGACAGATAAATCTTCAGATAAACCATGAGCTGGGCTCAAAGGACAGAGAGCTGCATCGGCCTTGGGAAATGGGGGAGCGTTCTCAAGGAACTCAGGCTGCACCCTGATGTCAAGATGTCTATTCAACACATTCTCCCAGTGATCCTGGACAGCCAAAATAGGGGAACAACATCATCTCCCAAGAATCTGAATTGTAGGTGAACCAAAGAGCCTCTGAGTCCTCATTTGTAAGGGACGGCTTCGAAGGTACTTTCTATCCCTGCAAGCTCTAATCCTGTGATCAGCAATGATATGTGGGGCAAAATCTGAAAGGAAAGCTCTCTTAGAAGTCAAAAAATACTCAGATGGTTCACTGACCTCCTCAGCTTGGGCGTTCCCCTCCACTCTGCTGGCGGCAGCACATCCATGCCCACCCAGCCCATAAAACTCTCACCTCAATCTTCCTAAAAGTTTGCCAGAGGAATCAGAGAATAATAGATTTAAAGCAAAAAGGATTGGAGGAACAGAGTAAGAGCAAAAGGATTGGAGGGACCACGGAGTCCAATCCACATGTTTTACAAATGAGAAATCCACTTAATACTCGAGTCCTTTCTTAATGTCCCCAATGTCATACAGACACCACTGAAGCACTTTGGTCACTTATCCTTTGTAGCTCAAGTCATGTGACAAGCCTATCATCTCTCATGTAATTTTTTTTTCTTTTTTTGCTGAGGCAATTGGGATTAAGTGACTTGCCCAGGATCACAAACTAGGAAGTATTAAGTGTCTGAGATTAGATTTGAACTCAGGTCCTCCTGACTTCAGGGCTGGTGCTCTATCCACTGCGCCACCTAGCTGTCCTCCCAATCTTGTAATTTCTTGATGAAATCTTTCATTTGCAATTTCTTTCTGGCCTTGGCAGCCCAAGATTCCATATTGGTCCAAATATAAATCACATTCTTCTTCCTCCTCCCACAAGTGTTGTAAATAGAAGCTCATAATCAATGTTGTTGTTCACTATCCATATATAATAAAGTACGTATATATGTATGTATATATGTATGTGTATATATATGTGTGTATACACACATATATTGTATATAAATATATGTATGCATATGACACACAATCCCTGTTTGTTTTTTTCAAAGGCAGCATTTTAGGAGTACAGTCCATTTTCAGAACAATACAGCAATTTCTGGGAGAGGGCTTTCCATTTGGAGGATCTCCAGTCCTAAGTACAAATGAATATTTTCATTGAAAGACAAAGCCCACTCACACTTCCTGTGAGGAAAGTTGCTGGCAAAGGGGGCAATGCCAGGTAACTCTGGCATTTTTCTTTCTCTCTACTGCTTGTTACAATTTCAGAGGCATGTGGAGGAACAACTGTGTGGCTCGGCCCACATGGTTTCTCCCAACTTGGCAAATGCCACTGTTTGTCTGTGTTTGGAATGGCTTGGAGATTAGTTTAGGTATTTAGCATCAAACACAACAATTCCAGATGACAAGCTGTTTCCCCCTGCCAAAAGAGTGCTGTTGGGGCCCCGCCATCTTGGATGGCGTCAACTCTACTCAACCACCAGGATGGCAGCTGCTCAACTCCCCGATGAGAAGAGTCGACAACATGGGCTCATATGGTATGTGAAACTGATTTTCATTTTTTAAATCTTAGATGGGGGAAAAAGAAAAACTGGTGTATTATACCTGCCTCAAAAATAGAGGCAACTTGGTGCTATGCTGATAGAGAGTTCTGAGTGTGACGAAGAACTAAATTCTAGAGACAGCTAAAGGTACCATGGTATACAGAGCATGGATCTGAAATCAGGAAAACTGGGGCAGCTGGGTGGCTCAGTGAATAGAGCACCAGCCCTGAAGTCAGGAACACCTGAGTTCAAATTTGACCTCAGACACTTAATACTTTTTAGCTGGGTGATCCTGGGTAAATCACTTAACCCCAATTGCCTCAGCACAACAACAGGAAAAAAAAAAAGATATCAAGAGGAAGAAAAAAGAAAAGAAAAGAAATCAGAAGACTTGTTTTACTAGTTGTGTGACCCTGGAAAAGATACTTTCCTTATCTGTAAAATGGAGACAGTAGCAGAATGTACCACTCAGGGTTGTTCCAAGGACCAAATGAGATACTATTTGTAAAGCACTTAGCATAGTAGGTGCACTATCACCACTGTTAGCTATTTTTGCTTCTAAGTCTAGTAATAATAATTGATATTTATATGGTGCTCAAAGTTGCGCAAAGTGTTTTACAAATAGGATCTTACTGGCCCTCATATCAACGGACAGAAAACCAGCTTTGGAGTCAGAAGATCTGAATTTAAATATTTTGCTACTTCCTACTTGTATGATTTTAAGAAATGTATTTAATTTATCTGGATCTAGATTTCCTCAAATTCAAAATGAGACTTGAACTAGATTGATTCTATGTTAGGTTGCTAGGTGGCGCTGCAGTGGATAAAACACTGAGTCTGGAATCAGGGAGACCTGACTTCAAAAATGTGACCTAGACACTTACTAGCTGTATTAACCTGAACAAGTCACTTAACCTGCTTGCCTGGTTATAAATAAGCTAGAGAAGGAAATGACAAAGCACTCCAGCATCTTTGCCAAGGAAATCCCAAATGGGGACACAAAGAACTGGATATGACTGATATATATGACCAAATGACAACAATAAACAGCAAAATGAAGATTAAGAAAGAGCACCTACCTCCCAGGGTGATGAGGATAAAAAGAGATAATAATTGTACTGGCACACAATAGGCACTCTATAAATGCTTCCCGCCTTTTCGCTTCCCCTTCCAATGAATCTGTGTACTTCAGGAGTATACAGAAGACGTTACACCTATATTTACAAAATCTTTATGGAGAAGAAACATGAGATTGAAGAGAATTCTCCATGATCACACAGCAACTAAAGGTCATTGACAGTTGGGAAACCAGATTTTCCTGACCCTGGCCTCATCTATAAGACAGGCTCCTCATGAACATTCTATGGTTTCATGAAACCCAAATTCATAAAAGGAAAAAAAAAAAAAAACCCAATTCAAAAGCTTAGGGCCCATTGACTTTGTATAAGGGCAGCACTTGGACACCTAGAGAAAAAAACATCTCTTGGCAGAAAGTGGGCTACACAGCCATGTCTACAGATGCCATGGCCAGGGCCTCCTCTTCACATACCTAGATAAAAATCCTTGCCTCTAATTCCTGGAAGGTTTTAACTTCAGATTGTTCCTTTGTGTACTGTTGCAAAGAATGATTTGTCACTCTGCTCTCTGAAAATCTAGAAAGGAAGTCCCTCAGAATCTAGTCCAACCCTAGTCACCAAGCACTGATGAAGAAACACAAGACCCAGGCCCTTTGGTTATTGGCTGGGGTTATGAAGGCCAGATGAAAACCTCTCCCAACTCAAAGACGGATCTCTATGTCATTCTCATAGGATTACTTTAAAAAGGGATTACCTAGAAGCAAATCTCTTATCTTTTGGTAGAAAGGTGGTGGGCTTGCAGGGCAGAGTGAGACACACATTTTTAGATATAACCAAGGTGGAAATCTATTTTGCTTAATTGTGCTTACTTGTTACAAGTAAAAGAGAGAAACCAGGGAGATAGTCACAGAAATGGGGAGAGACAGAGAGGAAGAAGAAGAGGAAGAAGGAAAGAAAAGGAGGGAGGGAGGGAGGAAGGAAGGAAGGAAGGAAGGAAGGAAGGAAGGAAGGAAGGAAGGAAGGAAGGAAGGAAGGAAGGAAGGAAGGAAGGAAGGAAGGAAGGAAGGAAGGAAGGAAGGAAGGAAGGAAGGAAGGAAGGAAGGAAGGAAGGAAGGAAGGAAGGAAGGAAAGAAGAAGAAAGAAAGAAAGAAAGAAAGAAAGAAAGAAAGAAAGAAAGAAAGAAAGAAAGAAAGAAAGAAAGAAAGAAAGAAAGAAAGAAAGAAAGAAAGAAAGAAAGAAAGAAAGAAAGAAAGAAAGAAAGAAAGAAAGAAAAGAAGGAAGGAAGGAAGGAAGGAAGGAAGGAAGGAAGGAAGGAAGGAAGGAAGGAAGGAAGGAAGGAAGGAAGGAAGGAAGGAAGGAAGGAAGGAAGGAAGGAAGGAAGGAAGGAAAAGGGAAGGGAAAGGGAAGGGAAAGGGAAATGGAGAAAGAGAGGAAGAAAGAAAGAGAGAGAAAGGAGAGAAAAGAGGAGAAAGAGAAAGAGGCAGAAAGAGAGAGAGAGAGAGAAAGAAGGGAGGAAGAAAGGAAGGAAGGGAGAAGGAGAATAATATCGATGAAATATTTTAAAAATACACAGAAGAGAACAAAAGTAAGTTCATAATGAGATACCCTCAGATAAGCAGATATAGAGATTACAATTGTGAATTTAATATATTCTTTAAAGAAAAAAAAGAAGTTTTGTTCAGGATTTCATATGAATCTTCTTTTTCTTTTTGCTTTTATATATGTAGATATGCTCCTGGTTAATGACATTTGTCAAATTCATTATTTAAAAAAAAAATTGATGAAAAGAAATTAACACTCCTTCCAGTAAGTACTTCTCAGAAGTCCTTCTACTAGTTAGTCAACAAGCATTTATTAAGCACCAACTATGTGACTGGCACCGTGGAAAAATTCTGTGGATATAAAGGAAGGCAGAACAATCTCTGCTGTCAAAGAGCTTACAGATTAATAATGATAATAGTTAACTTTTATGTAGCATCTACCACGAGCCAAACACTGTTCTAAGCACTTTACAATTGTTACCTCATTTGATCCTCACAATAATTCTAAAAGCTAAATGCTTTTAGCCTCATTTTGTTGTTCAGTCATTTCAGCTGTGTCTGATTCTTCATGACCCCATTTGGGGTTTTCTTGGCAAAGATAACAGAGTTCTTTGCAATTTCCTTTTCCAGCTCATTTTATTGATGAGGAAACTGAGGCAAACAGGGTTAAGTGACTTGCTCAGGGTCATACATGTAAGCATCTGAAACCAGGTTTGAATTCATGAAGATGAGTCTTCCCAACTTCAGGCCCACCATTTTATCCACAGTACTACTTAGCTGCCCTCAGTTCTGTTTTCTTCCTGTAAGTTCTAAAGCTCACCAATAGAGGACCAAATAGCAATAACGAAGTATGTGGAATATACATGAATACCTTTGACATAAATACTAGTAGGGGTCAAATTCTGTACCGGGGCCTTTCCATCCCCCATCCCTTTGATAATCATTGGAAGGAAGGAAGAACTTCATCTGTGAACAGAAAGGATAAAAAATTAATATATTCAGATGGAAAGGCCCATTCTGAAAGTCACCAAGACATCAGTGCCTTCATCAAAAAGCATCAGCAATCTGGGCTTTCTGCTTATTGGGCTATTCATCTAACCCAAAATGCTGAAGGGTAAGTCTCCTAAGGCACAATTCTGATGGGATCATTTCTCTGCTCAAAGACTTTCGATGGATCCCCATTACCCAAAATAGAAAGTACAATTTCACTGAAGGCATTTAAGGCCTACTTTGCTCTGACTGCAATATGGTTTTTGGTGCCTTCCCACTTTTTTATTTTTTCTAACATTTTCTTGTCCAAAGTGGATTGCTTATCACTCCCTGAAATATGTAGCTTTTATTTCCTTCCACCTTGAATGCTTCATTTTCAATATTGTGCTACGGGAAAAGCATGGCATATGGAATTAAGTTCAAATCCCAGCTCTGCCATCCCTGTATGATCTCAGTTTCCTCGTCTGTAAAATGAAGGAATCAGGCCAGCTAGATAACTTCTAAAGTCCCTTCTGGCTTCAAACCCACATTCCTTTGCTCTTCCTTAACTGGTCCACTCAGAATTAGTTATCTGTTCATATCTCTCCTCTATATTACAAGCTACATGATGCCAGATTCTAGTAGCAGGTGCTTTGTGAAAATTTATGTCATTGGATTCTCAATTCCTGTTTTATTTGTAAAATGGGAATAATAATCACCTGCCAATCAATAGTCAATTACCAACCAGCTTCTTAAGCTCCAACTATGTCACATCAGTGCTAAGCGATGATGACAATGATGACGACAATTTACAGAACACCTGCTATGTGCCAGGCACTGTGCTAAATGTTTTCCAAATATGATCTCATTTGAGAACTTTTCCTATGTGTTAATGAGAATCAAGAGATACCGTCTGAAGCAAAACTCTTAGACCTGAGTCCAGAAGCCAATGGCCAGATGCGCAATTGGCTTGGCTAATGGATGGATGGCTGCACAGCCAGGGAAAGGGTCAGGGAGAAGTGACTCACAGGGAGAAGTGCGGGAATGCAGAGTCATTCACAACATGAAGTCACAAGGGGTTATTAGTAAAATCTTTTCCTCGCTTGTGACAAACACTGCAGCTTGTTTGCTCCACAAAACAGTCACTAAGAGATTGAAAAGCCTCATCGTTCCTGTTCATTATGGGATGGTTCTGCAGCAGCTAGGTTAAGATCATTGAGTATTCATTTCTAAAATATAGAGAGAATTGACTCAAATTTGTAAGAATCCAAGCCATTCTCCAATTCATAAATGGTCAAAGAATATGAACAGACAATTTTCAGATGAAGAAACTAAAACCATTTGTAGTCATATGAAAAAAATGCTCTAAGTCACTATTGATCAGAGAAATGCAAATTAAGACAACTCTGAAGTATGACTACATTCCTCTCAGATTGACTAAGATGACAGGAAAAGATAATGATAAATGTTGGAGGAGATATGGGGAAAATGGGACACTAATACATTATTGATTAAGTTGTGAACTGAGGGGCAGCTAGGTGGCACAGTGGATAGAGCACCAGCCTTAAATTCAGGAGGACCCGAGTTCAAATCTGGTCTCAGACACTGAACACTTCCTAGCTATGTGACCCTGGGCGAGTCACTTGACCCCAGCCTCAAAAAAAAAAAGTTGTGAACTGATCCAATCATTCTGGAGAGCAATTTGGAACTATGCCCAAAGGGTACCCTTTGATCCAACAGTGGTTCTATTGGACCTATATCTCAAGGAGATCATTAAAAAGGACCAACTGTTTGTGGCAGCCCTTCTTGTAGTGACAAGGAACTAGAAACTGAGTGGATGCCCATCAGTTGGAGAATGGCTGAATAAATTGTGGGATATGAATATTATAGAATATTATTGTTCTGTAAGAAACGACCAATAGGATGATTCCAGAGAGGGCTGAAGAGACTTACAGGATCTGATGCTGACTGAAGTGAGTAGAACATTGTGCACAGCAACAAGATTATGCAATGATCAACTGTGATGGACTTGGCTCTTTTCAAGAAGGATATGATTCAGGCCAATAGATTTGTGGAGAAAACCATCTGTATCTAGAGAGAGGACTGTTGGATGTAATGTGGATCCCAACATAGTATTTCTACTTTTGTTGTTGTCATTTGCTTGCTTTTTATTTCTCTCTTTTGTTCCCTTTTTGATCTGATGTTTCCTTGTGCAGCACTATAAATGTGGAAATATGTATAGAAGAATTGTACATGTTTAACATATACAGCTTGCTATCTAGGGGAAGGGGAGGGAAGGGAGGAAAATTTGAAATACAAGGTTTTGCAAGGATGAATGTTGAAAACTATCTTTGTAAATGTTTTGATAATTTTTAAAAAGTATTTTTTTAAAAGATTATTGAGCATTGGGAAGCAGATTGGCTAATGTCTTCTTTTCAAGAATGCAAAACAGGAATCTTGAGGCTTCTCCTGGAGACAAGAAAAGGAAGCAAGTGTGGTCACAGATGTGAATCTTGATTTCAGACCTTGAAGTGATACCTTAGGGACCAAACAAGCTCCTCATAGGATGAAGGAGGAAATTGAGAGCCGCAGAGGTGCTAGGATTTCCAAGGTAAAGCAGGACACAGGATCATAGACTGGGAGTGCAAGTTCCCCAGCACTCCTCTTTTGCAGGTAAGAAAACAAGGTTTTAAAGCAATAAGGTCCCACAGGTGCTAAGCACCCAACCCAGCTCTAACTGCAGCTCTTTTCCCACCACAATAAATGCCGCATGGAAATCAAATCCTCTTTTCAGTGGCCTGAGGAAATATGCAGCCAAAAGCAAGCCCACTGAAACAATGAATCCTTCCTTAAATTGCTTCCTTTCGAAGCTTGGGTTGGTGGCCAGCTGCCATGCGCACCCTTGCCCATAACTGCCCTGGACTGATTTGATCAGCCAGAGCACATTTTTATCAGCCACTTGTCTGCCATGAAGAGTGCATTTAAGTCAGGAGCAGCCTCTCAGACCACCCTGCTCCCTCCCCTAGGATTCTGCATGGCCTGCCCATCCCCCACACCTGAAACCCGCTCCACCCTCTCCCCTCACAGAATTCCCAGTATGCTAAGCTCCTAGTTGGCAAGAATTGTGCTGGGTTTGTCTCAGTCTCCTCAATGCTTGGTATATGTTTTGTTTGTTCTCAAAGAAGACCATGGCATCGGAGAGGTGACACCATGACATGCAAATGAATTGGATTGTAGTGAGGGAGGACTGGACAAGGTCATCTGCCTCACTTCCCCCCCTCCCCCCCAACCATCTGGGTCCAATGGCTAGATATAGAGCAAGATGATTGGAAGATGGCCCCTAATGCAGTGGGAGTCCTGGCCCTTTTTAAGTTAAGGTCTTCAACTGGTCTCAGTTTTACTGAAGCAACACCCATTCAGTGCTTAAGGCTAGGTAGCAACTGAGGCAAAGAATCTCCTCTTTTATGTATCCAAAAAAAAAAAAAATCTAAATAAATAAATCTGGAGGGTAAGACCCTCAGGGTTTCTGGCCAAAGCCTGTCTAAATTTGATCTGAGTCCATCTGGAGTCAAACAATGACCAAATGGGGCTTGTTCTAGAACCTATTGGTGCCTATGAGAATCCGATTGACTTTGGTGTAAAGGCCTGGTCTTTAAGAAATCTAGCCAGTAAACCCCAAGGTATCTTGGGAAGGTTCATGGTAGATGTTTGATGAATACTTGTTGGACTGAAGCAAACTGAATCTTAAGGTTTTTGTGGTTTGAAAATTGATGTTGCTCGATTTCCAAGTACATGTAATTTCTGTCTAGATCCTTTATATTTGTGCCTCTTTTGAGAAAAAAAACAGAAAAAATGAAAACAGAAAAGAATCGGAGACAGAGAAGAGAGAAACAGGAAAAAACCAGAAAGGGAAAGAGGGAGATAGAGTGAGAAAGGGATGAAGCAAAGGAAAGGGACAGGGAAATAAACAGAGAAACAGAGAGGGGGAGGAGGAAGGGAGGGGAAAAGAGAGAGAGAGAGAGAGAGAGAGAGAGAGAGAGAGAGAGAGAGAGAGAGAGAGAGAGAGAGAGAGAGAGATTGAAAAAGAGAGAGAGAGAGAGAGAGAGAGAGAGATTGAGAGAGAGATTGAAAGAGAGAGAGAGAGAGAGAGAGAGAGAGAGAGAGAGAGAGAGAGAGAGAGAGAGAGAGAGGAGAAAAGGAAGGAGAGAAAGAAAGAGAGAGAGGAAAAAAGGAGGGAGAGAGAATTATATCCCAATTTTGGATTGTAGAATCTTAGAGCTGAGAAGAACTCTAGATGTGATCTGCCTTCCCAGCACCACCTTCATTTTACAAATGAGGGAACTGAGGTACAAAGCATGTAAATGACTTGTCTGAGATCCAATAGTTTGTTGGTGGTAGGGAGGACTCACACCTGAGACCAAGATCTCTGAAATTCCCTCTTTCTTTTACAGGATTTTAGGGGTTTAAGTCTCTTAAGTAAGGACACTATCGAGAAAAGACCCCAGTTTGGGACCCAGATGTCTACAATGGTTTCCTTTACTATCATATCCAGGCGGGCAAATCATTCCCACCACACTACAGGAGAATGCTGAGCAGTTGGAATGGGTGTTTTAAAAAGCAGATCCTGGGAAATATTCATATTGAAAAAATAGAAGGGAAGGACTCAGTGAACTTGAAATCCAATTTGGAGGGCAGGGCTCCAGCCCTGGCCCACTCCACCATTACCAAACTGAGCTTCCATGGGCGAGCCTCAGCAGCAGCTGACACCCAAGCAGAGGCCACGTGAACTGCTGATCCTCACTCAGTTTACGAGCTTCCTCGCACCGAACAACTGGGAGGTTCTTGTTTTGTTTCAAGGAATCACTAAGGCCCTGGATCCTCTTGTTAATTCTTGGGGGCCTTTCTGACTGTTGCTATCCACACCCAAGTTTCCAAGTCCGACTGGATTTCAGAATTAGTGCCCAATGTCCATGAGATATGGATTACATAATAGATTTTAGGATTTAGAATCATGCTTTTAGAACTGAAAGGAATCTTAGGGGTTACCACTTTATTCAACAAATGGAGAAACTGAGGTACATTCAAGAGATTACTTTTTTCCTAAGGTCCCAACATTGCCTCCATACAGGGCCCCATTATTTAAAAAAGGCAAAAAAATTGTTTGAGAGTTAGTAAAATGATAGAAAAGTAAAATATAAAGTCATTGTGGATCGAAGACAAAGCTTAAAGTGTACATAGTAAGTGCTTAATAAATGTTTAATTGATTGATATTGATTCATTGATTGGTTGTTAAAGGAATTCAACATATTCTTTTAACAAATTTATGAATGAATGAAGCACTTGTTAGACCTACTATGTGCAAAGGCAAGGATATGAATGCTGAGAGAGAAAAGGAGCTTGCTGCGGGTCACAGATCTTAAACGTTTGCCTGAGGCTGAAGAATTGAACACACTTATACAACATCCAAACTTCCTCTTGCTCAATCACTTAATGAGATCTTCCCTAGGAAAGTGGACCGAAATTCAGCAGAAACCTTGCATTACTCAAAACAAATCAAAATCAGTTTTGTGTTCTTCTTGGAGGGAGCTGCTGGGTAACTATAATTGTGTACATTTGACTTAATCCTGTGCCATAGATTGTTTAAGCAAACTACCAGCTGCATCATACTGTTACAGCACAGCCCAAACATTCCTGATCAGCTTTAAGGCTTCCTCAGTGATCCAGGGACATCCATGGACCGGATGCCATGGCCCTGCCCGACCTCATCCAGGTAGTAAGTGGCTGAGCTGGTATTTGGTCAGTGTGGTAAGACATATCTCCAGCCTCATCACTGGGATGATCACCGGATGAGACAAGAGACGATGAAATACAATGGAAAGAATGCTCAGTTTTTAGTTAAAAGACCTGATTTCTTTTTTATTTATTACTTGAGTGACTGAGCAAATCACTTGACCTCTAAGCCTCAGTTTCCTCATTTATAAATTAAGGGCTTGGATAACTTCTGAGGACCCTGCCAAGCTCTGATAGTACATGATCCCTTCTAAGCCTTAAAGGGGTTGAAGCAGTATGGGAGAAGAAATTTATCCTTCAATCATTGAAATAGCACAAATTTTGCGCTGCTCGAAAGTGATGTTTATAAAGAATAAAACAGGCCTGGACCCTGACAGCAAAACTTTATGAGAAAAGAATCACAAATGAGACAATTCATCAAGCTAAAGGATTTTAGGACAAGCCCAAAGTGAGGATCCCTGGCTGCGTGTTGTTGGACTGAGAGGGGCCTGTTCCAGACACTGGCCAGTCTGAACTTCAGCCTCCAGCCCATTTATTGCACTTAGTAGCCTTCTGGGTTAAGGACTTTTAATTAATTGGGATGCATCAACTCTCAACAAGCAGATCTCAAAGAAGGGAACATCCTAGTGTAGAATCCTGGAACCTCCCAGCCCCATTGATTTCCCACATTAGTCAAATGGACCCTTCTAGACAAGTCCTAGAGGCCAAGGCAGAAGTGGGGGCTGAGGGGGAGGGGGAGATCCAGATGCGCTGACAGACAGTGCATCATTTTGGGGGATGCTTTCATCACTATGGTCAAAAAAGGAAAAAAAGGACTTTTTAAAAAATCACTAATGAAATAATTTCTCCTGGGGAGAAAAAAAAAATTGGAATGCAAGGTTTTGCAAGGGTGAATGTTGAAAACTATGCATGTATTTTGAAAATAAAAAAAAAAAAACTTTATACAAATAAACATTTTTTTAAAAAGAAATAATTTCTCCTAGTCCTGCTTTAGAAGGAAAAAGAGATCGGTTCCCTATCTTAGCAACTCCCTCATAAATCCCCAAACAAATTTTACAGTATGTAATTCTGCCGTGTAGTGTAACCAAACAAATCCTGGCATTGCTACTTTGGGCTTGGAGTCACCTTGAGAAAAATGCTCTACCTGTCTGAGACTCCGTCTCCTCATCTGGAAAATGGAGAAATCCAACTAGATTATCTAGTCCCTTTTCTAACTCATAGATTTGGAACTATCTAGCACCCTAGAGATCATCAAACTTCATGCTTTCACTATGAAAAGGACACAGTTGAGGCCCAAAAAAGTTAGGAAGTCCACAGAGAGTAAATGACAGAGTTAGGAATCAAATCTAAATCCCCTGATTCCAAAGCCAGTACTTTTCCTACTATAACAGTCTCCCTGATTCTGGAGAGAAAACCTTCCTAATTCTTGCAATTTTTTTCAAGCAAAATAAAAACTCACTTTCTTAAAGCTCTCATTAATTCAGGGCTAGTGATTAACTATGTGAAAATTCAATAACTATAGAAAGAAGTAAAACATCAAAAAAAATGTGAAGTGTGTCTGAACTATTTTTTTTTTTTTAATACAAGAGAACTAAAAACCAAGTCTAACATCTTACAAGTTCAGGAAATTGTTCTAAGCTCCAGATGTTTTACTTTGAAAATCCTACAGCCCTCAACAAAATCCTTGGAAAATCTCTAGTTGTTTATAAAGCAGCATTTGCTTATGCCTATCTCAAAGCTTCTACAAGAGAGTCTCTTCTACTCTTCATATGCTAACTTCATGATTTAGGCTTCCCAACAATAGACTAGTAATGGATCCAAAAAGACCTTAATTGCCCATTTTTTCCTAATTACCAAATGATATAACTCTTCAGTGAAAACATTACACGTGATGTCATTTCCAAAGTGCCAGTGTTTCTTAATCAGGTCCTGCCATCCCCCCCCAAAAAAAAATAAAAGGATAAACATGTTTCATTTATGAATTGCAAGACCAAAAAAATGATATTTGGTGACTGTTGTCTGCCCACCAGATCCACAAGTGAGTCTTTTACACACTGGAAGATTTGCAGCAAAATGGCCCACAGCAGTTGACTTGGTTCTCCTATGGCTCAAAACATCATTCAGAGAAAAAGTTTCCAATTTGCATTTTTAACTACCAACTTATGAAAGAATTCCGGGGAGTCTCATAATGTGGCTAGTAGTCAAACCAGACAAGATAATAAATTGACTGAGATCATTGTTCTATCTCCATCCAAGAAAGCAGCCTCTTAAAAGATCTTAAATTGATAGAGAAATCCAATTTGGAGCAAGAGAAAGGAGCAGAGAGCTAGGAGACACTGGCCAGGATCACATTAATTTTGTGACTAAACACATCACTTTAAAGTGAAAAACAACAACAAAAGCGATGACAAAAATAATAAAGCACTCTCTCCCTCCCCCACCCCACCCCCCTTACTTTTAAGCTAATGTTTCAAAGGAATGAGAAGGAACCAGCTCTAGCCAACGTCCCCAGTGTGGAACACCGAGGGGTTTGTTTACCCACTCAATAGCCAATGTGGGTCTCAAATCTAATGTTGTGTTTAATAGAAGCTATAACTAAATTGCTGAAGAAATATCATGGGATGGGGACATAAATTCAGTGAAACAGAGGCAGCCGGGGGAAAGCAGGGAGGAACTGAGGAGAGTAAGGGGCTGAGAAGGCCAATTGTTGACTGAATTTGAGTCTGCAGGTCTGGACAGCTAACAGACTATTTTAGTGTGCTTTCTTTTTTTTAAAAAGAAAAATCTCAAAAAGTGGGAGAATAGACAATCAGTACATGAAAAGTGTCACAAAACCAGAGTCAATTAGCCTTAGATTGAAACAACTTCATGAGGCCATTTGGGGGAGAGGGGGGATCAAAAACATCCTGGCTTCCTGATTTTAGTGGACTGGACTCCAAGAAAGGCCTGCTCAGGTAAAATCAGCATATATGCCATGGAGGCTGTTTTTTACCAAGAAGTTATTTTACCAAGCCATTATTAGTAACAACTAAAATAACAATAACAACCGATGTTATATGGCGTTTTAAAGTCTGCAAAGTATTTGGGGTACATTTGAAGCTTGGGACGATTAAAAGTTGCTGATTTTTCAATAGATGGGAACTTGAAAAACAGCTTCAAGAAGGCGATTCTAGTAAGCAAACACCTCTGGTCTTAGAAGCTTTCCGTTAAGGTTCCACAACAATAAAGAGTTAGAAAAATACCCAGAATTACTCTTCTGGAATAAATGCAACAGGCTGTTAAGGGAACACGTTCTTTTCTTAGGAAGAGCAAGAGAGATTTCTATGTAAATTCTAAAAAACGGGGAAAGAGTCTTGACATCCCTTTACCCCACCCGCTGCTCCCCCAAAGCACAATCCTCTTGCTTATCTCAAGGCGTCCCCAAAGTTCAATACACTACTGGGACTTGGTGGATATTTTCTCTCCCTTTTTAGAAAGAATTTTTTTTAAAAAAACAAAAAAGTTCCCCCAAGTGCTTCAAGGAGATTTTTTCGGTCCTAGGCTTTCTCACGGAGCTCAAAGGCAGGCAGCGAGGCTCTAAGGCAGCCTCGCACAAGCACACACACGTACACACCTCCTTCTACACAAAGTAATCAAAATCAGCAAAGCAGCATCATTTCGCCCTCGCAGCAAAACGGGGCTTTACAGGTAACTGATCCAGAAATCGTGCGCATTTCACCTGAAACTGACATCCAAGTCTCATTAGCCCGTTTCCCCAAAGTCCAAACAGCAGAGGAAATATTTTCCTTACCATTCTCTGTAGAATAAAGTGAATCAGAGGAGTTTCCTTAAAGCACCGGAGGAAGCTTTTCTCTCTAAGACACTTGTCTCTATTTTTCGCCAACAGAACGGGAAGAAACCCGCGGATCTTGGGGGAGTTCTCTTTCTCGGGGCTGCGGACCACGAGCAGCTCGAATTCTCGTACAAATCTGTGCGCAGGAGATAGGTCTGGTGTCTGGCCGCCGCTGCAGGCAGGCGGGGCCGAATCCCAGATTGTGCGTGGGTACCTTTCCCTCTGACAGTTTCTCCCAGCAATGAGACGGATTTTTCCAGTAGTCTTTAACCTCCCCAAATGTAACTGACATGGAAAATGTGACTAAGTACTTGTCGAGCTGTCGAGCCTCCAGCCCAGCACAGAATCCGCTCTGTCAGACGCGTTGAAGGACCCCTAGCAAGCAGCTACTTGTACGGAGCCCGAGCCCAAGGCTCACCAAAGAGCAGGGCGCCATCTAGTTAGCCGTCGGGGAGGCTTCACCCTGCGCCCCGGCTAAGCGGGGGAACACCTCTAGGCGCTGGGACTGCAGCAAACGCCTGTCAGGGCTGGGAGCCTTTAACGTGTCCATTGTTTATTTAAATGAAAAGAGGGGGGGAGGGGGGAAGTATCGCTACCGAGATAATCCATGTCCCATGGATCTGGGAAAATTTAGGCTATAATAGCATCGGGGGAACTTCTGCACCTAACTTTGATTTACAAGATAAAAGCAAGTTTTAAATTAAAGAGCCTGTCTGCTAATAGAGCTGATTATTCCCCAAGACTAGGGGAATGATTTTCTTCGAAAGTTGTCCCTGTGTGCCCGCCTATTATCTCTGCTTTCCCCCTTCCACTAATGAGCATTCATCTAAAGAGCCTGTTAATCCTCTGATGTGTGCTTCTGGTCAGAGGTAACAGTTTGAATAAACCACTAATCACTTATCGCTAAATCAGTGATCGTTAATCACACTTTCCTCCACTGCTTCGGACTCGCAGCTTTCCCTGGGCTCTTTGCACGCACATTTTCTTTCGGATCCGACTGTATACCCAGGGCATGCACACATCTACATATGTATGCACACACACAGAGCCCCCTAAACTGGTGAATGCTGACCCCGAGTGCTTCCCTCTTCTCTTTTGTACCCCCATCACCTAACACTGGCCTGGCATAGAGTCGGTACTTAGCATCTACTCGCTGATTGAATGTATGTGGCTCACACAAATGGCTTCTCTCCGCGCGCCCCCCCACCCCCACCCCCACCCCACCCCCACCCGGCCAGAGAAAGCCGAGTGGCTGATACCAGAGCGACTCTGAGCTTCCAAGAATTTCCACAAACTTAGAATATCAATTCTTTTATTTAACTTTCGCCAATACGCCAGCGCCCAAACCCCTGCTTTCTCCCCCGCCCGGCCCTCGGAAATCTTCCCTTCTTTTAATCCGGTTTCGGTGCCATAGACAGGTTTCTTCCACAACAACAACTAATAATAATATATATTATTATATATTAATAGTAATAATAATAATTTTTTCTTGTATCCTTTGAACGTTTCACACGCGAGATTTTATCTCCACGGCCAAACAAGAGAATTTCGAGAGATTTTAGGAGCGAATAAACTTTTTTTTTTTTTTTAGTGGAAAAACCTAAATGAAAGCCTCCAGTCCCCTCTCCCCCACCTTCCACGGCATTGTACCGGGGGCTCAATGGCCTTCACTTGGGGATTGAAATAGTCTAATCTTGACGCCTTCCAATTAAAACCCGAACTAACCCAGCGCCCCCTCCCTCCCCCCAGCCCCGCTAACTTGCAGAAAACTGACTCCGAGAAGGCTCTCTGGACACATAAGAACGGGAGGGGGGAGTGTGATATATATCATATCATTTGATGTATGTTTATCTCCACGGACAGTCACCACAGGGACGCGGCGCTGTCGCCATTCGTTCCTCTGAACAATTTCTGGTCTGAGCGCGCTGCTTTTCCCCGCTGCTAAATATTTTAATAAGCCCTGGAGATGAAAGCGACTCCCGCCTTCTTTAAATAATGGAGCAGGCAGACTGGGAGCGATCAGGTAGTGAATTCCCCGCACACCCACCCCAAGAGCTCTTACCCGCTCTTTAGGGACAGCCTTTGGGCAGGGAGAGCATGATAGTGGCAGAGGGTGGGGGTCCCTATTAACGCGGGACGCTAAGGGACCTGACGACTTAGAGCGAGATGCCCGGGAAGGGGAGGGGGCGGGGGGAGAGCAGAGTTGCTTTGTCAGCATTTCAAATCCCCTGAACCCTGGAGTATCTGAGGCTGTTAATCAAACACTCTTACTAGTCTGCTGAATGACGTAATGGCCCAGGATCCAGGCTTTATTCCCTGACACATGTCAGGGAAGGAGGGAGGAAGAGTAAAAAACATAATGCTCAAACACCCAGAGAAGCAAACACCTAACGGCCAAGCCGACACCCAGCCGGGCCCAGCTCTGGCGCCCCAAACAATAGGCGGCCCGAGGAGGGCAGTGGGAGAGAGGGAGACAGGGGCGGCCCGGGGAGGGCAGTGGGAGAGAGGAAGACAGGGGGCGGCCCGGGGAGGGCAGTGGGAGAGAGGGAGACGGGGGCGGCCGGGGAGGGCAGTGGGAGAGAGGGAGACAGGGGGCGGCCGGGGAGGGCAGTGGGAGAGAGGGAGACAGGGGGCGGCCTGGGAGGGCAGTGGGAGAGAGGGAGACAGGGGGCGGCCCGGGGAGGGAAGTCGAAAAAAGAGACATTCAGCCACCAGCCTTCCCATCCCTCCTTTGCCCTCAGGCCAGGCTAGAGGTTCTGGGTAAGTTCTCCCTCGCTCCCCTCCGGGGTCTGTGGAGAAACTTCGTGGAAGTTGGCGCGATCGGGCTTCTGCGGCCCGCGGCTGCGGGGAACTGTCATCCCTGGCAGCTGCTGCTGGAGGGATGGGCAGGACGGAGCGGAGGATGGGTGAGCGGGCGCGGAGAGGGCCAGGGAGAGCCCGCGGGCCCCGAGTCTCCTGCGCGGGCCTGGAAACTGACAACAAACTTGCCGGGCAAAGGCCGAGAGCAACAGATCGGGAAACTCTTCGCAACAATGTTTGCGTGAGAAATCGACGAGCCCCGCGCCGGAGTGGCCGCCGCCGCGCCTCGGGAGCGAGCGAGAGCCCGCGGAGCACTCCCAGCCCGCCCGCCGCAGGTGAGAGCCCGCGCCGGCTGCTCGCCGCCGTCCGCTCCCTCCGCCGCCCCGCAGCTCCACGACGGGATCGGAAAACTTTGTCCGCGCGCCGGTTCCCGGGGATCACGGAGAAGTTGCCAAACTCGGGGCTCCCTCCGGGCTCGCGTCGGCCGCCGCAGCCGCATAGGTGGGGGGGAGGTCCAGCAGTTTGCCAGGCGTCTGGGGGCAAGCGCAGCCCCCGAGTGTCCCGCTGTCATTCGGGGAGCCCCCCCGCACCCAGGAGCCGGCGGAGCCCCCCCCCCGCACACACCTTCCCACTCAGCATCTCAGCGCCGCCGTGACCCCATCTTTCAGGCGCGCCAGAAGTGAGCGGGGAGAATCGGCTAGAGCTGGTTCCACAGAGAAACAGAATAAGGTCCCGGGGCCCGGCTTCCCCCTGAGTCCGACTGTTTACAAACACAGATGACCCTCAGAAACACGCACCCGCACACATACACACACACACACGCACACGCAGATCCTGCCAGTGCCTGCCCTGAGCTCTGGCTCCCTCAACTCCTCTCCCGGAGCCCGTGCGAACGAGGCAGGCGGCTTGGCTCTCCCGGCAGCCCAGGGCCCCGACAATGTCCCAGTGCAAAAGACCCCAAAGTGAGCGAGCAGTATTTTTCGGAACTTACCAAACAAGTGTAGAGAAGGGAAGAGCGGAGCCCGGGTGAAGGAACCACGTTGGACTGAGAGAAGATTACAATACAGTCTATTTAGAGCGCATTACATCACCCCCCCTGGTGACGTCACGTGGGATTCCTGAACTTCTAAATCATTGCGGTCCGCTGGGGAGGGAGGGAGGCAGGCCGACAGGCCCAGAGAGAAGGAGGGGGCGGGGCCCTCCAGGGCCCCGCCCCGGCCCCTCCCCTCCCAGGGAGGCAGCTGGGCTACCGAGCGGACCCCGGGACCCGGCGGAAAGCCGCGGCCGCCAGCCGCGCAAGCAACAGCTTGCAGGGCCCGGCGCAGTGTGACGCGACTCCCTGACATTAGCGGTGTGAGTCAGCTTGGAAACAGTCTTTCTGATTTCGGAGCGGGCTCGGGGGAGGCCGGGGGATTGGCTCGCGTGGAGTCGCCTCCTCGGCTTCGGCCCGGCAGAGTAGAGACGGACGGGGCCGGGGGACCGGGGGACCGCTCTGACTCCAGGACGGGGACGTCCAGAGGGGGGGAGGGGAGACAGCCCCCTCCCCGGACTCCCAACCGACAGATGTCCCGCTCCTTTCGGGGACGGCAATGACCCGATTAGGAGCAACCTGGCGGCCTGGCCCCTCCAAGAGCCCAGGGCTCCTCGCGCCCAGCCGAGGGCAGCTTAGTCCTGAACTAGAACTCCCGGGAAGCCGTGGAGCTCCCCTCCCCCCTCCCGACCCTGAGCGAGACTTCGCCCCACCGTGCGGCTCCTTGACTAGAGGGAGCGGCCCCGGTGGGACCCCGCTCCCCCGGGAGAGGCGCCTTGAGGAGATTTTTTAAAATGCTTGTTCATCCTCAGCCGCAGCTCCTCAGGCTTTCCTGACCTGGATTTCTTTTCTGGAGTTAGCGCCGGGGGGCAGGGTTGCAGGGAAGGCGAGGGGCTAAATTTGGCTCTGACCCGGCCCGAGCGAACGAGCTCCCCGAGGGCCCGGCGGCCCGAAGCTCGGGGCTGGAAGGGCCTGAGGGCGGGGAGGCTGCGGGGCGCAGCAGCCCCACAAGGTCTGCGAACACCAGCTCTCCTCGCTTTCCTCCCCTCCCCCCTTTATCCGGCATCTTTCAGACCCGAGGAGCCCTAAGTGGGCGCGAGGGCATTGCTCCGGAGCCCTCTGCCCGCATGACTGGGGGGCTGGGGGCAGCTTGGGAACTCCCCTCGAAAAGAGAGGATTTTCATCTCCTTTAGGGTTATGAGCGCGATTAACCGGTTCTCCCTTATTTTCAGCTTCGGACGCCATATTCTATCAGCTGTTCAGAGAAATTCTCAGCTCTTTCTCACCTCCTCTCTTCTCATGGCACCTGAAGTTTAGGGGGAGGGGCAGAAGGGCCCCCAAACCTCCCCTTCTCAATCTGGATCCAAGCACCAGGAAAGAAGCCCTTGAAAGCAAAGCCCCTTCCCATGCTCGCCTTGGTGAGCTCAGCAGACATCAAACTTCGAAGGAACCGGAAGCCCACGCGGGACAGAGCTTAGCGTGAGAGCCGGCGTCGTGGCCTTCAGCGTGGAGCTGAGAAAGGAGTTACAGGAAAAGGATGGGGAATGGGAGAAACGGAGCCCTGCAAATCACGGAATTGGGGCACTTAACCTGGGTTGGCAGCTCAACAGTGAGAGGGGATGGCGGGAGGGAGAAATGGGTGAAAGTGACCATTGACTCATACAATCGCTCCATTAACTCTACACTCATATCCAGCACAAAGGCTCGACCATTTAATGCGCCCTTGGCACCTTTCCCCTTCAAGGCATCCATCCTTACTCCCTTTAGCTTTATTTCAGCATTACCCAATGGGACCCAGCTTGGGGAGTGAGCGGTACATTTGTCTAAGGCCCTGCACCACCTAGGGGTGACCCCACTGAAAAGCCCCAACTTGTCCTCCTTGTTTGTTTGCAGTGCTGCTAATTCCCCAAACACCAGGTGTGGGAAATCCAAGTGCAAAAAAGGCGCGGTATTACTATATGTGGGAAAGATGGAATAGCAATAAAGACCAGCGTGAGAATAAGGGGCAGAGACTGGCACATGTGCCCGGGCAGAGATTAGAGCCAGAGGCTTCCTCTGAGGTCGCTGAGAACAAGTCCCCATTCTATGGATGAGAAACCCCAAGTCACGCAGAGGTGGAATTTGGAATAGTCTTCCTGATCCTCGGTCCAGGCCTCTCTCCATTACTCCACATGCCTTTACCCTAAGGTCTGGACCACTCATTGGAGTTGAGGGCAAGGAGAAAAGTAAGGGTGGAGAAATCCTGAGGGAAGAGGCCGAGGCAAGCCGTACCTCCCACATAACCATCTACCATTCTCACAGCTACACACACACACACACACACACACTCTATTTGATAGCAGAATTAGGCAGGTTCAGGCAATGGTTAAATGACTGGACCCATGGAAGTCATTAAGGAGTGGGCTCAACTTGGAGGGAGGTGTTAGGAAACACTTGCTAAATTACCTTTGCTTACACCTTGACAACTGTCACTTTCTTGCCCTCAGGCTATTTCAAATCACAGAAGGAGGTGGAGTACAGTGACTTGCTCCTCCCTCACTAGGGGCCCAGGAATCATACAGACTGGATTGAAGACTTGGTGTTAAATTGGAAATAAGGCCGAAAGGTCTTGAATCAAAACTAAGTACTTCCTAGGAAAAGGAAAGGATCATATCCATCGACTGTCATGTGGGGAATGTGGGGTGTTAGTAGGGCTGAGCAGGCCCAAATAGGAGCATGGGGCTTTACCAGAAATCATAGGACAGACATGAAGTATTTTGGAGTCATCTTTTCAGAGGTCAGGTGGTCAAGCAGTTTCTGTCTCTGTTCCTGTCCCTGTCTCTTTCTATCTGTTTCTGTCTCTCTGACTCTATATATGTCTCTGTATCTCTCTCTTCCCCCCTTTCTCTCTTTGTCTCCTTTTCTCCCTCTCCCTCTCTTTTTCTGCATCTCCTCCCAAAAGTTCTTAGTTCTTCTCTTAGGTGACCCTGAGAATCTAGCACAGGAATCAAGAGTTAATATATAACTATTTTTTCCAAATTAATGTTTATATGTTTTGTTTTTAATGTCACTCACTTTTCTCACTTAATCTCTCTCCTTTTCTTTCCCCAAGAACTGTTCTCTTAGAACAAAGCATAAAATGCTGACATAGTGATGCAAATTTGTAATCTGCTACGGTCTGTTGGTCTCTTTTTTTTTTTTGTTTGTTTGTTTGTTTGTTTGTCTTTGTTTATATTTCTGACTCAGTCTCTGTCTCAGTTTCATTAACTCTCTCTCTCTCTCTCTCTCTCTCTCTCTCTCTCTCTCTCTCTCTCTCTCTCTCTCTCTCTCTCTCTCTCTCTCTCTCTCTCTCTCTCTCTCTCTCTCTCTCTCTCTCCCATCTCCTCCCAAAAGTTCCTTAGTTTTTCCTCTTCTTAGGTGACTCTGAGAAGCGTAGCACAGGAATCAATAGTTAATATAACACTATCTCCTTTTTTTTTCTTCCAAATGAATGTTTACATCTTTTGTTTTTTACCTCACCCACATTTCTCACTTTATCCTTGTCCTTCCCAAAGAGGCATCTCTTAGAACAAAGCATAAAATACAGGCATAGTGGTGCAAAGTTATAATCTGCTACTTTCTGTCTGTGTGTGCCTCTTTTTCTCCTTCTCTTCCCTCCCTCCCATTTTTCTCTTTCCCTTTTCTTCCTCCCATTTTTCTCCATCTCCTCCCAAAATTCTCCTTAATTCTTTTCTTCTTAAGTGACCCTGAGAAGTCTAGCAGAGGAATCAATAGTTAATTAAGATTATGACTGTCTCCTTTTTCCCAAATGAATGTTTATATCTTTTGTGTTCATATCACCCACATTTCCCACTTTACCCTTGTCTTTCCCAAAGAGGCATTTCTTAGAACAAAGTATAAAATACAGGCATGGTGGTGCAAACTTATAATCTGCCACTCAGGAGGCTGAGGTGGGTAGATTGTTTGAGTTTAGGACTTCCAAGATATTGTCGGGTTAAAACTTATTGGGTGCCCATATAAAATCTGGCACCAACATGGCAAAACACCCCTTTCCTCCCCAAGAGTGTAACCAAATTGGCATGCTGATCAGCATCTGATCCCTGAGGGACCACTGTACCTCTAACCTGGGAAAGATAGGAAGACCCAGCCTCAAAAAAAGAAAAAAAAAAAAAAAGGAGGAGGGCCAAAAAACTACACAACACATTAAAAAAAAATTTCTCTCTTTCTATGCATTGTTCCAAACTTATAGGGTTCCACTTCTTCAAAGAGGCAAGGAAAGGTGTTTTCTTATTTTTCTTCTATGAGGCATTATCTACATTTCAAAAAACCATTGGGCATTATATTTACAAGATTATTGTCAAGGATTAATCATAAATAAGTCATTTCTTGAAGTACTGAACATTTGGGAATAGCTGGGACTTCCCCCTGGCACCTCCAGTGCTGGCTAGCTCTCTCCACATGTGCTGGGTCCTCATGTCCATTAGGGAACTAAGCACTTTCTGATCCACGTGCCCGATGGTTATCATTGCCCTGAATGATCTCCAGGTGTTTTGCCTGAAGAAGAGATGATTCGAGGGGACATGACAGCTGTCTTCAACTATTTGAAGGGCTGTCATATGAAAAAGGGATTATCCTTGTCCTGCTTAGCCCCAGAGGGCAGGAATAGGATTAACAGTAGAAATTGCAGTTTTGAGCTCCACTTTATAAGAAGCTTCCTAAAAATGAGAGTGCTTATAAGTGGTGTGGGCTGCCTCAGGAAGTAGGGCGTTCCCTCCCCCCCATTAGAGGTCTTTGAAGAAGAGCTAAACGATCACTTAGTGATACTGTAGGCAGAGGGGAGTCTTTGGGGGTACAGTTGCACAGAGGGGCTCTGGGAATCCCATCCAGCTTGATATTCTGGAAATCAGTCCATCTCCTTCCCTCTGAGATACAACTGGCACTTTGTACCAAGCTGGAAACACCAGATGATTCCATAGGGCTTGCCACAGCTTCCCTCCATGAGCCCCACTAATCACAAGTTGACTGAAGCATTTTAAATTCGGGGGATTAATATACAGAAATCCCCTTTAAACCCAAGCCCATTAATTAAAGCCCATAATGTAAACGACTTATGTTCTTGGGAGATGTTTTTATATAAAATGCCCACACAAAGCACCAGTGGCTGCTCATATACACAATAGTGATTGCATTTGACCACAGTCAAATTTTTTAAAGAAATGAGTCCCCTTAACCTTGTTTGACTCAATTTCCTCATCTGTAAGAGGAGTTGTAGATGAAATGGGAAACCACTCAATGTTTGCCAAGAAAGCCTCCGATGGGGTCACAAAGAGTCCCCACTGAGCAGCACAAATTCCCAGGGTTGTTGAGAGCACTGAGGTCATATTTGTAAAGTGCTTTGCAAGCTTTAAAGAAATACTATAGAAACACTATAACTCTGGTTAACAATACTCTCTACCCTTTGAAATTACTTTGTATATACTCTGTAGTTGTTTTTTTTTTTTTAATAATGCATTAAACTTTATTTTTTATTAAAGCTTTTTTTATTTTCAAAACATATGCATGGACAATTTTTTCAACATTAACCTTTGCAAAACCTTATATTCCAATTTTCTCCCCACTTGCCCCACCTCTTCCCCTAGATGGCAAGTAATCCAATATATGCTAAATATGGTAGAAATCCCTTTCCCTCCTTTAAGATTTCTTTGGGATATAAGCCCAGTGAAAACACTGCTAGGTCAAAGAGTACACACAGTTTTTGATAACTTTTTGAACTAGTTTCAAATTGCTCTTCAGAATGGTTGGACCAGATTACAATTCCACCAACAATGTATTAGTGTCCCATTTTCCCCACATCTCCTCCAATATGTATACTCTGTAGCTTCATATTCTTGTAAATTCTTGTGAAAAATATAATTTTTCCCCACCACCAGCACCACCAATAGAATATAATCATCATGAAGGCAGGGATTTTTTTTTCTTTTTATACTTAATGTCAAACACTAAGCCTGACACATAATCGATACTTAAGTAATCGCCTCTCCTTTGAATTGTTGCAATAGTCGTCCTTTTTCCATTCTCTCCTCTCTATCCCAAACTCCATAGACACAGCAAAATAATTTCCTAAAGCTCACTGCCCCTGCTAAAGAATCTTCAATGTCTCCTTCTAGATTAAAATATTCACTCCTCAGCTCAGTACTTGAAGTCCTTCACAATCTTGCTCCATCCTGCCTCTGTGAACCTATTTTAGATTACTCACCATCATTCATTCTATATATATTTTTTTCCTCACTATCCTTCTCTCCATATTTATCTTTTTTTCTCCTCATTCCTCTGCTTTACTTCTACCCAGATCTTAGCTCGAAAAGGCCAAAGTCTCCCACTGCATCAGGGCCATCTCCAGTCGTCTTGATCTATATCTGGCCACTGGACCCAGATGGCTCTTGAGGGGAACGTGAGGCATTCCCTCACTTCGCAGCCCTCCCTCACTTCAGTCCAATTTACTTGCATGTCACGGCACCATCTCCCTGATGTCATGGTCCTCTTGGAGACTGAACAACAAACAACAATATTTTTTTCTTAACAAACTTGGTTTCTCATCTCCTGCCTCCTTGTCCAAAATGCATTCCCAACTCACTTTTAGCTCTTAGAATCCCCTGCTTCCAAATAACTGTATGGACATATATACATATATTACATTTGACATATGATTTAACATATTTAATATGTATTGCTCTACCTGCCATCTGGGGGAGCGGGTGGAGGGAAGGAGGGGGAAAGTTGGAACAGAAGGTTTTGCAAGGGTCAATGTTGAAAAATTACCCATGCATATATCCTGTAAATAAAAAGCTATAATAATAATAATAATTAATAATAATAATAATAATAAAGAATCCCCTGCTTCTTTTGGGGATGAACTCAGATAATACCTTCTTTGGAAGCCATCAACTCTTTGTCTTGTGTTTTCCTTTTATTTTTACACGTATCCTCTAATAGAAAATAAGCTTCTTTGATTGTTTGGTCTTAGCATTCCTAATACCTTGTATGCATGTTCACATCAATGGGTATATGTGTATGTAAAGCTATATATATGCATATGCATATATATTAAACATATTCACAGATGTATGTATATGTATGGTTTTCCAAATGTCTTATTAAAACTGAATACTAAATTATGACTTTGGGAATACCTGATCTGGACACAGGATTTCACTTAGCTAAGGAAGGTTCAGGGTGGAAATTCCCCTCCCACCCTGTTACACACCAGCAAGTCATTTATAACTTATAGTCTTAAAATGCTGTGTGGGAGCTCTAAAAAGTTACATCCCAGAATCACATCCCTGAATCACATCCCTTTTGTGAATCAGAACCTGGTCAGTTCTCCATCCATCATGGCATGCTAAAATAATAAACTGAGAGATGGGAGGCCACCCTAGAGGTCACCAACTCCAAACTCCTTGATTTATAGTCCAGGAAGTGAAACTTAGAAAGCTTAAAGAATTTGCCAAAAGTCACATAGATCCTTAGCAATAGAGCTGAGACTTGAACCAAGGTTCTCTGACCTTAAAACCAGCACCTTGAATGGATCAGACACTAAATAAATGCCTGGGGAATGAAATTCTAACCTTTGTGAAAAAGGTTTTATAAACCAGAGGTCAAAGTCAAACAGTCTGATCAATAGATCCTGCAGGCTTTCAATTTCCTAGAATTTCTAGCTTGGATCCTGCTAGTGGTAATATCCAAAATTCCATCTTTTCCAGAGGAAGTATAAGAAATGAGTCCCTTAAAAATTCAGGATTCATCCCATAATAGGACTCCAAGAGTCAGGTTCAGGGGAACTCAAGTGAAATCCTTCTCTAATAGCCTGCTGACCTATCCCTAAAAATTAATGTTTTTTTTTTTTGTTTGTTTGTTTTGTTTTGTTTTGTTTTTCCTGGGATCTGGCTAGATATCAAAAGCATTGTCCATCCTGAAGGATGTTAGAATGAATGTTAATATTCCTATAAAAATAACATTTTGTCTTAAATGTGTTTCATTCTTTATTTTAAAAAAAAAGTTGATTAAAAAGAAAACTATTCAGATTTTTACTCTGGGATAACATATAAGATTGGCACCTTGTCTGAGTAATAGTCCCAGATGGTATTGCTGCTTCAGCACCAGCACCAACACCAGCACCCCAATTGTACCCATACCACAAAGATCAGTGGCAAGTGGAAAGGAAAAGTTTAACAATGATAAGGAGTACGTTATGTAATGATGGCTCATTTGGACTAAAATATTGATGTCACATAAATTAATATTTCACTCAGTCTTACTCAGAGTTTCATCTTCTATCATCATTAACCACATGTTTAACTCATGTCGTGCTGATGGGGAACTTTATTCTCATCTCTTAAGCACCTTGTGAGAATGAATCTGAAAAGTCTTGGCAGCTTTTAAACCAAATTGATCTCTAATTCCTTTTGCTCACTGATTCGTGTCTAAAACCTGTAAATTAACTTTCATCTCCATTCAGAGCATGACAATCAAGCCACAAGAGAGGGTCAGAAACATATTGTCTCTAATCACAGAGTAAAAAAAAAAAAAGTACCTTTCTTGTTTCTCTTCTCCACCCCCCCCAAAAAAAAAACTCCATTGAATCTGTAAGAATTTTTTCCAAATCTGGTAAAATTCTCTGCTTTCTTCACATCTTTAGGTTTTTGACCATTTATGCTATGACAGAGCTATTAGGAAAGATAAGCTCTAAATTCAACCTTTGATTCAAAATGGTTATTAACAGTTTTTATCTTAACATTCTAACCCAATTATTTTGGGATACAGGGACTTTTTGTTGTTGTTGTGAGAACCAAATTTATTATACTGTATGACAATGCTTTTATGAACTACAAAATCCTATACAAATATAAGTTTTTATTTAAACAATTATTTAAACAATAATTATATATTATATATAAAATAATTATTTAAACAAATTTAAACAAATTATTTAAACAATAAGAAAATATGAGGAACTCTTTTTAAAACATTATAGCAGTATGACCAAGTAGGTATCTCATGATTTCTTTAGAACTATATTCCTCAAAAGGTTGGATAGGAGTACACAGTAGGAGGAAGAGTATGGGAGGTTGTGAAAAAGCTGAAGAAAATATTGCAAGACATGAACAATTGGGGGGAATAAAATGGAGACTGGAGAAAGGACGTAAGCTGTAGATAGCTATCCGTTGGACCAGCTATAGAGAAAAGCCTTGGGGAGCTGGCCACAGAGTGCTAAGCACGTGGAAACTGAGATTTCTGTCATCTGTGAACACTCCCGGATCTATGTGACCTCTCCCCAAGGCTGCTGCCATGCTCTGCTGTTCCCTGTTGGTAGAGTTGTACTATTCATCGGCCAGTAACTAAGAAAATAGATGATGAGGAAAAGCTACTAGGAATTCAGTAATGTTTTAAAATGAGTTTTATGTAGCACATGATCTGGGAGAATCCAATTTCCTTCGTCACCAGTAAGTAAGCCTGATCCTGATCCCTGGAGTACAGATATTGCATTTTGGGTTCCTTAACCCTAAGGAACTATATATTTGAGCTATATATTTCCTTATTCATGTAGCTTAGGAGGTCCCATCACTGTGCTTCCCACCATGATTAGAAGTTGATATCAATTACATACAGAGTGCAGGGAAAGTAAGTTCATGCTTAGTGAGCACATGTGGCCAAGAGGAGATTTCCAGTTTCTAGAAGGCCTCACGATGTTCCTTTTAGGCTTGCTGTCTGGCACAGGAGAGACACTTAATAAGGTTTGTTCACCGTCTGTCTACTGGACTCTGTAGAGCTGTGAAACTTGGCCAAACTGTGCTTGGGTTCCAGAGCAGACACTAATGTCAACTGTTCCAAGGATATTCCTCGACTCTAACCCTCCAGACCTCTGTTAGTTTTCAATGTCCTCTTCCAGTCATGGCAGAGAGTGGGGGAGAAGAGATGAATAATATTGAGGAGTAGGAATCTGTTCCTCTCGGTTGATCTCTTTAACCCTGATCAATGTTTCCTCAAAAGTTAGCTGGAGCAAATTCTTCCTACTTGCTCAAATAATTTGCATTTTCAGTAACTCTCTGGCTTTCTACAAGTTTTCCAGGGTGCTATCAAGTCCCTCAAGCACATAGAAGAGGCTTCCTCTGCTACATCACTGCAGTTATCCAATGGATTTGAAATATTTTTTGCACTTAGTCTCATCTGATAAATGTGTTGAGATTAAATGGGATAAGGGATTTTGATCCTATACACATTTATCACAATAGCATCTGTATATATATATATATATATACATATATATATATATATGTATGTATGTATAGATAGATAGATAGATAGATAGATAGATAGATAGATATAGATATAGATATGGAGAGGTTGAGAAAGATAAAGATTGGGAAAAAAGTTATTTGACAATTAAAATGTCACTGATCACCTCTGAGAGAGATGAATCTGAAGGGATGGAAGGAAACCTTTTATATACTTATGAGACATTTTATTAATTCAGTCTATAGATGTTTATTTATCATACTGATTGACTTAATGAGCTGGATGAAACAATATAGGTTTGTAAACCCCTTATGATAACTTTACATCTTCCTCCCAGCGTTGGGCCCATAGCTTACACATTGGGAGTTCATTTAGAACTGTCCATGGTCTATGTCTTCCCTTCCATACACCCAGTAGCTCCCCCGATATCTTCCAGTACGGCTTGCACCCCCATGGACATTGTTCCTCGTTCCCAAATCCAGTGACTTTTTTTGATTGGCTATACCATGCTTCTGGATCTCTCTCTTTCCTTGGCTTCTGCTATTCTCTTATCCCACCTAATCTACTTCCTTCCTTGTCTTCTAGTTAACTTTCTGACTCTTTAAGGTGGGAGTGAATCTAAGTCAGAGGACTGATTTCAAGTTCTCATTCTGAAATTTACTGAATGCAGATATATCAGTTAATCCTTCTGAGGTTTAGTTTCCTCATCTCTAAAATGGGTATAATATTCCTACTACCTGCCTCACAGAATTGTGGTAAGGAAAGTGCTTCATAAACCTTAAAATACTGTGTAAGAATAAAGTATTTTTATTGCTATGATTTTGCTCTTAGGGTCTATTTTGATAAGGATTACAGAATTTAGATTTGGAAGAGTCCTTGGAGGCAATCTAGTCCAATTCATTCATTTTGTAGCTGAGGAACTGAGACCTAGAAAAATGGCCAGATCAGAGACATTATTGGAAGCTAGTTCTTCCTGAATCCAAATCCAGTGCTCCATTCCCTGTGCTGCACTACCCCCAATCCCAGGCCAGAATGGAAGCTTCTTGAGGGCAAAGGCCAAGTCTTATCTAAATAGACCTCTGAACACATATACTTAATCAAGACTTCTTGGGTTTGTGGTCACTGAATTTAGAATTTAGCTCAGGGACATATGGCTCTCAATGACACAATCATTGCTTCAAGCTTGTCCCTTTGTGATGAATTCTAAGTCTAGCCATAAATGCTTGATGATACCACCATTTGATGTGATATGTAAGGTCACTTATATTGTCAGTAACTGGAAACACACTTTACCAGCATGGCCTTCTATACCCCAGCTTCTTTTTTTCCCCCTGAGGCAATTGGGGTTAAGTGACTTGCCCAGGGTCACACAACCAGGAAGTGTTAAGTGTCAGAGGCCAGATTTGAACCCAGGTCCTCTTGACTTTAGAGTTGGTGTGCTATCCACTGCACAAGGTAGCTTGCCCTTCCACATATTATTCTGCCCCATATACCCCAGCTATCAGTAAATGTTTAATTTGTACACCAGTTTTATATACCTTTATATCCACGGTAACATAAACATTTCTCAGGCAAAAAAGGAGTTGCTAGTGGAAAGAGTTTAAGAAACCCTGTTCCTTATTATCATTATATCCTGTAGAGGGGAAGACTCTATTGCTATGACATGAGTAAATCCGTCTTACTATAAATAATAACAATAAAAATAATGATAATAGCATTTACATAGTACCTGCTACTTGCCAAGCACTTTTAAAAGCATGTTATAAATATTGTTTCATCCTCAAATAACAGTGGGAGATAGGTGCTCTTCTCATCTCCATTTTATAGTTGAAGAAACTGAGGCACACAGGTCAAATGACTTACCCAGGTATTAAGCATTTGAGATCACATTTGCATCCAAATCTTCCTGAGTTTCCTGTGGCAGCCCCTAGCTGCATCGCTGGCATCGTTTCCTTCCGTTTCCTTCTGGTTGACAACTTTGGACTCTCCTTCATTCTAAATCCATCTCTCATTGTCATCTCTCCCATTTCCCTTTTCTCTCCATACATCCCATGATCACTCTGGTTCACAGCCTCGTCCCATCTCATCACTGCTATTGCATTGGCCTTGTGATCAATTCCTCCTTCTAGGGGGGAGGAGGGGGAGAAGGGGGAGGAGAAGGAGGAGGAAGGAGAGTAGAAGGGGAGGAGGAAAAGGGGGAGGAGAAAAAGGGGGAGGAGGAGGAAGGAGAGTAGAAGGGGGAGGAGGGGGAGAAGGAGGAGGAAGAAGAGGGGAAGGAGGAGGAAGAGGAGGAGGAAGAGGAGGAGGAAGGGAGGAGGAAGGGAGGAGGAAGGGAGGAGGAAGGGAGGAGGAAGGGAGGAGGAGGAGGAAGAAGAGGGGAAGGAGGAGGAGAAGGAAGAGGAGGAGGAGAAGGAGGAGGAGGAGGAGAAGGAGGAGGAGGAGGAGGAGGAAGAAGAGGGGAAGGAGGAGGAGGAGGAAGAAGAAGAGGGGAAGGAGGAGGAGGAGGAGGAAGAAGAGGGGAAGGAGGAGGAAGAGAAGGAGGAGGAGGAGGAGGAGGAGGAGGAGAAGAAGGAGGAGAAGGGGAGGAGGAGGAGGAAGAGGGGAAGGAAGAGGAGGAGGAGGAGGAGGAGGAAGAAGAGGGGAAGGAGGAGGAGGAAGAGAGGTAGGGGGAGGGGGAGGGGAAGGAGGAGGGGGAGGGGAGGAGAAGGAGGAGGGGGAGGGGGAGGAGAAGGAGGAGGGAGAGGGGGAGGAGAAGGAAGAGGGAGAGGGGGAGGAGGAGGAGGGAGAGGGGGAGGAGGGGGAGGAGGGGGAGGGGGAGGAGGAGGAGGGGGAGGAGGGGGAGAAGGGTGAGTATTCAAGGAGACTAAGAGGCTGTTTCCTCGTCTTCCCTCTCTCCTCTTCCTCCTTTGCCTCTAATTTTTCTCATTCCCAGTCCATGAGCAACACCTGTGTCAGTAAAGGCTGCCCTGCAACTCCTTCAGATGTTCACAGCTGTGAAGGCTTTTGGATAATTGACCTTCCCCTTCACCCAGACATGGTCCTTAACACCAGGGGCTCCCCATGATGTCTAGAATCAAATACAAATCGTATTTCTCATTTCACCTCTTCACAGTCTGGTCCTCTCCGCCTTTCCAGACTTGGTAAGCTACCCAATCCTTCCCACTCTCACTGCTCTTGTTATGGGTCAGAAATAGGATTCCATCTCCTGCCTCCATCTTCTGCCCAGGAAGTTCTTCCTCCTCATTGCCATCTCTTCCCTCCAAGCCCAGCTCAATCACTGTTCCGCCTGCTCCTTTCCCTCTCCTGACCACTACTGCCAACCTTCCTGACATTTGCTTTTAATCTGTTTCTGGTTGTACATCTCTCCCGATAGAATTGGGGGTGGGGGGAGAAGATGCTATATCCCCAATACCTGGCACAGGGTCTGGCATGAGGTTATGTGCTTGGTACCTGCTGATTGCACCATCCATCCAAGACTCTTGGCTCCATTCCCCAGGGGTTTTTAATTTCCCTTTGGAGGATAGAACACCTGAGGCAAAGATTGGGGTTACTACTAGTGAGTAGTCATAGCATCACAGAATCATCCATTTAGCGCTAGAAGGGACCAATTAACAAAACAAGGACCCCACATTAGGATCCTTAGTCTAGATTATGGGAACACAGAGCTAGAGCTGGAAGGGAGCTTAGAGGCTACCTAGTTCAGCTGTGTCCTTTTACAGATGAGGAAACTGAGGTAAGACAAATTTTAAGGGATTTACCCAAGGTCACACAAGTGGATCTAGTGATAGCACAGAGATCATCTATGCCTGAAGGAGGACTTTGAGTTGGGAAGCTGGTAGGGAAACAAAACAGAGTAGTGGACAGGGCTTCCTTCATTTCAGTGGCTGTCTCTGGCGGCTCCGTCTGGTTGGGGCAATTTATTTAAGACAATGGGAGCAGAAACCCAGAGGAACTGAGCCCAGGAGTCAGGGTTAAGTTAGTTTCTTATCACTGGGGTTTCTTTGAGGCTCTGTGGGGCTTTCTGTGCTGAGCAGTTAAGATACACAAAGGAACAATAGAACTAAAAAACTGCTAGTCGTCCTGTGACTCCAGAACACAGTTAGGTTTTATTCTAGCTTCTGGAGAGAGAATTATTCTATAACAAGACATAACAGCAACACTGATGGTTCAGAAGATATGGACAAGTCATGAGAAGTCATTAGTAGTGACTTATCAGCTCCGGGGCCTATTTTTAAATGTCTACCAGCTACGAAAGTGGTTGAATATGATCCTGAATGACTTCTAAACTTGGGAGATGTTCTTTGGATGCATGACGAGCCTGGCTAGATGGACATGAACAGAAACTAGGCCCAGATACAATTCTCACAGCATCTGAGAGACAGCCGGCCAGGTCAAGAGGACGGAACATGAATCCCTTCCACAGAAAACCCAGAATGGGGTCCAATAGTGTCTGAAGACTTCCATTGAGGGGAAGCCCACTTCCTTAAGAAGCAGAACTGGCCCTAGGGCAAGTTCAGTTGAGTTAGCATGGCATTGGCAGAGGATCTAGGAGATGAGCACTCTTGTATGTGGCTAAGGTCATGGGAATTAAGGAGGCAGAGGAGCTGGGAGGCCAAAGTGGGCAGAGGTTCTGGTAAAGAAGCAGGCTGTGAGCCAGGTACCGAATGCATTGCAAGAGTGACATGAAGTCTCATGGATGACGGCAACAATGCAGACAAGAGTTCGAACTTTAAAGGAAACATGGTGGCTGAATGATAGGGGGTAGGGGATGGTAGGATGGTCCAAAAGTCAACTGGGCAGCAAGGAAGAAGCCAACTTGCCCTCCTGATCCCGTGTGTTTGGATCACAGCCTTGTGTAGTCAGCCTTGAAGAGATGGCCAATGCAAGTGGTGCTTATAGGGAGAAGTTTTTCAAGATTTCTAGGAGCATCATGAGAGGGAAAGAGCTTGAAGGGAAAAGATCCAGGAGCACAGATCCAGAGCTTTGAGGGAGGCCAATTTTGTCTTTTAATAAGGGAAAGCTTTCCTCCTTCCTTTCTTTCTTTCTTTTTTTTTTTTTTTTGCTGAGGCAATTGGGGTTAAGTGACTTGCCCAGGGTCACACAGCTAGGAAGTGTTAAATGAGGAAAAGCTTTCTAATAAGAAAATGTAGCTTTTGTGGCTCAAGTTGCCTCAAGAAATGGTATTTTCGCCTTGTGTCCTCAAATCTTAGCGCACGGAGTTTGTTGACTGGTTGACTGACTGCCTAAATGGCGGGATCTTCTTGCCAGAGGTCCTCACCAGAAGCCGGATGACCACATTCAGGCTTGGTTGGAGAGGGTTTCTTGTGGAGGCTGGTTCGCCAGCCACCGAGGCTCCTTCTATGGATTTCTTGTGGCCAATGCGATGCACACAGAGGCTTTCCTGGAGGCCTGAGACAAACATGAAAGATGACCAGTTTTTACTTATTCTTTCAAAGGGAGCTTAGCAGTAGACTTGCCGCACCGGGTCTAACTCTCGCCATGGAAAAGATCCAGCTCTCCTCCAGGCCAGAACAAAAGAGAGAAGGGTTTTGTCTTCCTGGTGCTGGCGCTGACCCAAGAGGCCCATCCAGATGGGAGCCTGGTGTTTCCTTATCTTTTCATGTCGGAGGTACCGTATCCTCCTTAGCTGTGTTCTCACCAGCCTCTTCTTCTGGACTACAGCTGCCATCACTCACTCCACTGTCACAAGGGTGAATGACGGCCTCTTTGGAGATGGGGACCACTTTGTAAATCAGCCACCAGGAGCTGTTTATACAACTGATGGATGGCTCACAGCCACACATATGGAAACCAAACCTTCGTTGTGAATGCTCTCTGTCTCTCTCCTCTGCCTCTCTGTCTCTCTGCATCTCTATCTCTGTCTCTCTCTCTTTCTCTGTCTCTGCCTTTCTGTCTCTCTGTGTTTCTTACTGTGTCTCTTTCTCTCTCTCTGTCTTTGTCTCTGCCTTTCTGTCTCTTTCTATCTCTGTCTCTCTCTCTTTATCTCTGTTTCTTTCTTTGTCTCTCACTGTGTCTCTTTTATTATTATTTTTTACTATTACAACTTTTATTTATAAGACATATGCATGGGTAATTTTCCAGCATTGACAATTACAAAACCTTTTGTTCCAATTTTCCCCTTCCTTCCCCCCGCCCCAGATGGCAGGTTGACTAATACATGTTAAAAATGTTAAAGTATAAGTTAAATACAATATATGTATACATATCCATACTCACTGTGTCTCTTTCTTTGTCTCTATCTCTCTCTCCTTTATGTTGGGGGACTAGGATTCTAATCCCAATTAGGTTTATAAATAACCCTGGGGAAATCACTCTCCCCCACCTGGCCTCTATTTTCTCAACTGTGAATCGAGGGTTGGATCAGTTGATCCTTACCTTTTTTCTACAATGCTAAGCTTTCTTCATCCTATGGCTTTCACACTATTGCTTTATTATCTTTGCTCTTAGGTGCTGCAGTGGCTAGAGTGCTGGACCTGGAGTGTGGAAACTCTTAGTTCAAATCTAGCTGCAGATATTTCCTGGCTGTGTGACTCTTAGCAAGTAAATTAACCTTCTATTTATCCCCAGCTTCCTCATCTGTAAAATGGGGATAATAATAGCATCAGCCTCCTAGAGATGTTGTGAGGCTTAAATGAGATCATTGGAAAACACTCAGCAGAGAGTCTGATACATGATAAGTGCTATATAAATGTTATCTATCATCATCCCCATCATCATCGTTATCACCAAAGGGGCAGCTAGGTGGGGCAGTGGATAGAGTACCAGCCCTGAAGTCAGGAGGACCTGAGTTTAAATCTGGTCTCAGGCACTTAATTCTTCTTAGCTGTGTGACCCTGGGCAAGTCACTTAACCCCAAATGCCTCAGCAAAAAGAAAAAAAAAATCATTATCACCATCATCATCATCATTATCACCATCATCATCATCATCATCATCATCATCATCATCATCATCAGTATTATACTAGTTGTGCAATCCTAGGTGAGTTGCTTTCATTTATTTCAGCCTTAGTTTCTTCATCAGAGAGAATTAGATCTTAGGAATAGAAGAATGACTCTTGAGAATAAATCCAAAGGAAATGTGGGTTAAAGAAAAAATCAATATGGTCTTTCATTTGTTTGCTTTAAAAAGAAAAGCACTTTGGGATTAAAAGACAAGGTATCTGTGATAAAGGGAAAATAAGTCTACAGCCACTAAACAGAGAGACAACAGATTCTAGCTTCGTTCCTTCGGTGATACCCGACATCTCCACCCCATTGTACTATTTTTCGGCCCGCCACAAAGAAAAAAAAAAAAAAGATCCAATAGCCTGAGAGTTACAGTCTTGTTTTAGAAAATAAAAAAGAAACTGCAATTAAAATGATTAAACTTGGTAAAACAGACACAGGAAACATATAGAAAAAAATATTTCCTGTGTTCTAAGCCTCTGATCCCATTAAGTACTTAAATAATGTCTTCCTGACATCACGACTATATAAATAACATGTTACTTTCATATTTATGACATCAAGAGATTATATTACGAGTTTTGTGGAAAAAAATGTTTAATTTGCAATTTTTAAATGACACTGATGCAGCTTGGTATATATTATGGAATTAGATGCATATGGCACACCGGCTAGCTTTGCATTTGATTATAAACACCCTCCAACAGGTGCAAAAACACCCACTAAAAACAAAACAAAAGATAAACTATCTTATAACAGTAAAAGCATATCTGCACTCCATCCAAAAAGAAAAAAAAAAAAAAAAGCCTATCTATGTATTGCCTTACCACATCCTACTTTCTAAAGCTTTATCTAAGTCTTCTTGGGCGCCAGGCCATGTATCTATAAGCCTTTGTATTTTCTGATTAAAAGGAAATAAGTGTGGAATGATGTTTGCTGCAGTGGGTTGCCAAAAAACCATGTCCATAATCCAGCATTAAAATGTGACAGTATCTGCCTAAGAAGGAGGTGGGGGCAGGGAGAGATAGCAATCCAGAAAAGTGCACCTTATTTGCAAATAGGTTCAGGCAATCCTGTTGGAGGTTCTTTATAGAACCTAACACTCCTCCCAATTTAATTAACTAGATGATGGCTTTGTGAGTACAATGGATTTCTGGTTTTCCATACCTGATATTGGGTTGCACTATGGGGCAAAGGGCAAATGGCCCTAATTCCAGGGGCCTGGTCCAACCCGTGTTCATTCTAGTTGACGTGAATGAATGAATGAACATGTATTAAGTGCTTACTATGTGGCAATAAGCACTGTAGATACAAATTCAAGCTAGCAAGATGGCCCCTGCACTTCCCGTTCTCATGGGGGAAGGCAATACCTAGAGCATACTAATGCTCAAGGAGGTCTTTTCAACAGAGAAGCTAGAAGGATGGCCCTAGGGTCACAGCATAATTGATTAACAAGCCCTTTAGAGATGATAGTGATGGTAGTGATAATTTGATTACTATTCTCAGAGGTAGGGTTGGACAAGGGGAGAAAGGAAAAATATTGCATGAACTCATTGCATAAAAATGGCAAGGAACTAGAGTGGTGGGTCTAGATCCAGGCTAGACACAATGAATGCTGGTTAATCAAAAGCCACTCAGGGTCTGAAATGAGGGGGCAGAAGGAACTTGAGTTCCTGAGGTCAGAGGTGGAGGCTGGCATATAGATTGAAGAAGCCAGGATATAGCATGGCAAGAAAATATGATTCAGAAAAGGGTACAGGGAAATATACATAGTGATGGCATTTAAGTGTCCTTTTTTAATGCATTATAAAGATTTTATTTAATGCATTATAAATAATATTTAATGCATTATAAATAAAAATTTAATGCATTATAAAGATTTCATTCATTTTGAACTTAAATTCAAAAAGAAAAAGAATATTTCCATATACACAGTATATGATAAAAAGAGGATTTAGTATAAAATTGTGGATTTCCATTTCACATTGTTTCATAAAAAAAACACTATGCAATAAATACTAGGCACTTTTCTTTTGTTTGTTTTTAGGTAAATATACATAGTGATAACATTTAAGTATCTTTTTTTAATGCATTGTAAAAATTTTGCTCATTTTGAACTTAAATTCAAAAAGAAAAAGAATATTTCCAAATAAACAGCACATGATAAAAAGAGAATTCAGTATAAAATTGTGAATTTCCATTTCACATTTGTTTTATTAAAAAAAAAAAACAAAACACTATGCCATAAATCCTAGGCACTTTTCTTTTGTTTGTTTTTAGGTAAATATACATAGTGATAGCATTTAAGATTCCTTTTTGTAATGCATTGTAAAATTTTTGTTCATTTTGAACTTAAATTCAAAAAGAAAAAGAATATTTCCAAATACACGGCACATGATAAAAAGAGGATTCAGTATAAAACTGTGAATTTCCATTTCACATTGTTTCATTAAAAAAATATGTAATAAATACTAGGCACTTTTCTTTTGTGTGTTTTTAGGTAAATATACATTTAAGTATCCTTTTTTAATGCATTGTAAAGCTTTTATTCATTTTGAACTTAAATTCAGAAAGAAAAAAAATTTCCATATACATAGCACATGATAAAAAAGAGGATTCAGTATAAAACTGTGAATTTCCATTTCATATTATTTAATTAAAAAAAACACTATGCAATAAATACTAGGCACTTTTCTTTTATTTGTTTTTTTTTTAATAATAGCTTTTTATTTTAAAATATGCAAAGAAAGTTTTCAACATTCACTCTCACTAAACCTTGTGTTCCAAATTGTTCTCCCTCTCTTTCCCCCATTCCCTCTCCTAGATGGCAAGTCATCCAAAATAGGTTAAACATGTGCAATTCTTCTAAACATATTTACACACTTATCATGCAGCACAAGAAAAATCAGATCAAAGAGAAAAAAAAATGAGAAAGAAAAAAACCAAGCAAACAACAACTAAAAATGTGAAAATACTAAATATGATCCACATTTAGTCCCCATATTCTTCTTTCTGGATGTACATGGCTCTCTCCAACACAAGTCTTATATAGTTTTCTTTTTTTTTTTTTCATCAGTGATTTATTTTTATTTTTTATTGAAGTTTTTTTTATTTTTAAAACATATGCAAGAATAATTTTTCAACATTGACTCTTGAAAAACTTTGTGTTCCAATTTCCCCCTACCTTCCTTTCACTTTCTCCCCTAGATGGCAAGTAATCCAATATATATTAAATATGGTTTTATATATATATATATATATATATATATATATATATATATATATATATATATATATATATTCACATATATATATGTTAAATCCAATATAGATATACATATTTATCCAATTATCTTGCTGCACAAGGAAAATCAAATCAAACCAGAAAAAAATGAGGAAAAAAATTCAATTAAACTATAACAAAAAGAATAAAAATGATCTACTCTCACTTCTCACAGTCCTCTCTCTGGGTGTAGATGACTCTCTCCATCACAAGATCATGGGAACTGGTCTGAATCATCTCATAGTTGAGAAGAAGTCACACCCATCAGAACTGATCTTCTTATAATCTTGTTGTTGCCTTTGTATAATGATCTCTTGATTCTGCTCATTTCACTTAGCATCAGTTCATGTAAATCTCTCCAGGCCTCTCTGAAATCATCCAGCTGATTGTTTCTTATAGAACAATAATATTCCATAACATTCATATGCCATAATTTATTCAGCTGTTTTCCAGTTGATGGGCATCCAATCAGTTTCCAGTTTCCTGCCACTACAAAAAGGGGTACCACAAACATTTTTGCATACGTGTGTCCCTTTCCCTACTTTAAGATCTCTTTGGAATATAAGCCCAGTACAAATGCTGGATCAAAAGGTTTGATATCCCTTTGAGCATAGTTCCAAATTGCTTTCCAGAATGGTTGAATCAGTTCACAACTCCACCAACAATGTATCAGTATCCCAGTTTTCCCATATCCCCTCCAACATTCATCATCTTTTCCTGTCATCTTAACCAATCTGAGAGCTGTGTAGTGGTACCTCAGAGTCATCTTCATTTGTACTTCTCTGAGCAATAGTGATTTAGAGCAACTTTTCATATGATTAAAAATGGTTTCAATTTCTTCATCTGAAAATTATCTGTTCAGATCCTTTGAACCATTTATCAGTTAGAGAATGGTTTGAATTCTTATAAATTTGAGTCAGTTCTCTATATATTTGAGAAATGAGACCTTAATCAGAATCTTTGAATGTAAAAGTGTTTTCCCAATTTATTGCCTCCCTTCTAATCCTGTCTGCATTAATTTTGTTTGTACCAAAACTTTTTACCTTAATATGATCAAAATTATCTATTTTGTGTTCAATAATGATCTCCTATTCTTCTTTGATCACAAATTCCTTTCTTTTCCACAGATCTGAGAGGTAAACTATCCTAATGGTCTTCTGATTTGCTTATCATATCATTCTTTATGTCTAAATCATCAGCTTACTTCCACCTTATCTTGGTATATGATGTTAGGTGTGGCTTAATGCCTAGTTTCTGACAAACTAGTTTCCACTTTTCCCATTTTTTTCAAATAGTGAGTTCTTATCCCAAAAGTTAGGGTTTGGGGATATGTACACACACACATATAACCATATGATACATCAATTTATCAGTTCTTCCTCTAAAGCGGATAGCATCTTCCTTCATAGGTCTTTTGGAAGTTAATTTGAGTATTAAAATACTCAAAATGACTTCATAGTTCAAAGTTGTATATGCAAGCATCTTGAAGACAGGAACTATTGAAGTCTTGTTTTAATATCCCCTTGCAGTTAGCATATATATAGTCATTGACTTTTTTTGTCCTGTGAACCTAACCTATTCCACTACTCTATTCCTTGGCCAGTATCAAATAGTTTTGATGACCACTGCTTTATAATATAGTTTTAGGTTTGGCACAGTTAGGCCATCTTCATTTGCAATTTTTTTTCATTAATTTCCTTGAAATTCATGATCTTTTATTCTTCCAGATGAACTTTGTTATTATTTTTCCTAAATTTATAAAATAATTTCTTGGGAATTTTGATTGGTATGGCACTGAATAAGTAGATTAATTTAGGTATTATCATTTTTATTATATTTGCCTGGCCTACCCATGAGCACTATGTCACAGATGAGGTGAAATCTGCAGTGAAGGAAATTCTCACGCCTGGGAGTTCCCTGGGTTAATGAAGCCACAGCTTCTTTCTATATTCATGTAAATAACAATCAAAAAAAGCCATCTGGAAAATCCTTTCAAGTGTGCAAAACACTTTATATTATATTGTCTCATTGGGTCTCACAGCACGCCTTTGTGCTATAAATATTACCTGTTTTTCAGATGAGGAAATCAAGACTGAAAGCGTTTTAGTTAGTCAATTAAGCATTTATTAAGCACCTACTATGTGCCAGGCAAGGACAGCTAGGTAGTATCATAGTGCTCAGAGCACTAGGCTTGGAATCAGGAAAACTGATTTCATGAGTTCAAATCCAGCCTCAGACACTCACCAACCGGGTGACCCTGGGCATGTCATTTCTTTGCCTCAGTTTCCTTATCTGTAAAATAAACAGAAGGCAACAGCAAACCAATCCAGCATCTTTGCAAATACAAGTGGAATGGCCAAACAAGAAGAACAGAGTTTAATTGGGTAGAGGGTCATGTGGTTCAGAAGGAATCTTCTGAAATCAGTTGGATGAAGGATAGAGTGGAGTGCTCAGTGACTTGAGGCAGAGCAGCCACTATTGTCGGAGTGCAAAGGTGAAGTGCTGAGGGCTCTTACAGACCTGTGACAGTAAGTGACGGAGGAGGGAAGGGAGCACATGGGACCTATGTTGGGAAAAGAAAATGAATAAGCATTGGCCACAAATTGCATATGGATCGAGAGGGAGTGAGCAGTCAAGGATGACCCCTAAGTGAGGAACCCTGGTGGTTGGGAGGATAACTGTACTTAACAGGAGCTGAGAAATCTGGAAAAGGTTTAGAGGGAAAGATAAGGAGTTCCAGTTTGGGGCAAGTGGTAGTTAAGATTTCTGCTGCCCAGGAGGCAATTGGAGATGTTTTAGGTGAGATCAGGGCTGGATAAGTAGATCTGAAAATCATATGCATAGATTGTTCATTGAATCCATGGGAGCTGATGAGATCACTGAGGGAGGGGAGTAGGGCTCTTTATCAATTCAGCAAAGCAGAAGGAATAACAATAATTAGACAGGGAGGCTACCCAGTTAGCAAGCATTAGAGGCAATATTTAATCCCAGGTATTCCTGACTGCAGAAGAGGAAACTGAGGCACACTGATTAAATGAATTCCCTAAAGTCACACAGGTGTTAAATCTCCAATCTCAAGTTCAAACCCAGTTCCCCGGACTCCAAATCCATCCATCTTTCCACCACCCCCTTGCTGCTTCTCAAATTCAGAGCAGTCACTCATGTTCAGTAACCTAGGGCAAAATTGGAAAATTATGAGTCTTAACTTTTTTCCCACAAAGACAACCCTTCAAAGATGTGAAGACAAGTATCATGTCTCCCCGGTGTATATGCTTGAAGTCTGATAAATGAGGAACGGGAAGTTTAGACCTCAATCAATCTCCAGAACATAAAGGAAAGAAGAAAACATAATGAGGGGAGAGAAGCTGACAAAAAGGAAATAAAGAAAAATGAGAAAAGATGGAAGCTTAGAGAGCCCCCAGCTCCTGTCTGATCTCTTTTTCTACTGCAGATATCTGACTGACACAGCCCATTAATGTTTGCAGCTCTCTGGGCTCCAGGGCTTGGCCAGAACCAGGAGGGAGATAGGGCTGGTCAACCAGAGGAGGCTGGTTTTCCAGAGGGAAGGAATCCCCTTGGTGTTGCCTCCCTAAGTAGTGGCTAAATTCAGTAGTGTCTATGGGACACTAGTGGTCTTCAAATTCTGTTAGCCTGGTGTCAGCCTGACTTAGTTATGGCTCTGTCTCAATAGAATGTAAGTTCTCGGGCCCAGAACTAATTTTTCCTCCTTTTATCTCTCTAGTGCTCAGTCTAGTGCCCTGAAGACAATAGGTATTTAAGAAATATTTGCTGCATTGGGTTGGATCCCACTTGATCCCTATTAAGGAAAATTATCTTCTCCACTTTACAGATAATTAAACTATGGCCCAGTCAGACAACCAACAAGCATTTATTAAGCACTTACTATGTTCCTATCACTGAACTAAGAACAAGGAGGCAGTCAGTCCCTCCCGGCTTGTAAGGAGTTCATGTTTTCAAAGACTAAAATTATCTTGGTATTCAATCCTGGTTCAGGGGCAGGGGTCAGAGAATTTACTGGAAGGGACCTTGGCAATGGTCTAATCCAGCCTCTTCATTTCACAAGCTAGGAAATGAAAACTCATAGAGAATCAGTGTCTTGCCCAGATCGCTCATATTTGCTCCCAGGTTATTATTCAGGCTCTTCTCACTGGCCAAGAGGCATCAGGCAAACAAGTGGCTTGGCTTGAGGACAAGGTCTCACAGCCCAACAAGAGCAAAGCCAGGATTCAAACCCAAGATCCCTTAGTCTTGAGCTGTCGTTGTAGGATTTTTCCCAGTACAGTAAAATGTCTTTATAACAGAAGGGAAGACACACAGGAGATGTTGGAGGAGGGAGAGAAGTTAGAAAAAGGAGCTGAGGAATGGGAAATCAACCTTCAGTCAACAGAGGACCTTCTGATACATACTTAACTGATTGTGGGGAGCCAGGTGCCCAGGCCAACACTGGAGAGAATGGGAAAATGTCAAGGGAAAAGAAAGAAAACTGTTCTAAAACAATTTAGAATCATGTCAACAGCCATTCATCTGTTTACACCCTGAGAGCAAACAATCCCACATCCATCAAAGAGCATATAAGTGCCTACTAAGTGCTGGTATTGTGCTAGCAGCTGAGGATAAACACAGAAAGTATCCTAACTCAGGAGCTTACATTCTAATGGAGCCAAAGGAAACAAAAATAGAAACATAATAATACCTAGACTTATCTGGTACTTTAAGGTTTTCAAGGTGCTTTACCAATGTTTCTCTTTATCCTTACACTAATCCTAGAGATAGGGGCTATGATTATGCCCATTTTACAGATGAGGAAACTCAAGCTCTTTTGGCCAAATAATTATAAATATCTAGGGCCATATTTGAATTCAGCATTTCCTAATTCCAAGCTCAGTATTCTTATCTAGCCAATATGCCTACATGTACAAAAATACTTGTAGCCACACTTTTTGTGGTCAAAACAAAACAAGCACAACTCAATAATTCCTAGTTGTGTGACCCTGGGCAAGTATCTTAAACCAATTAACTCAGGGGGAAAAAACCCCCCTAATGCCTGGGGCTTAATGTCTGTCTTAAAAGACTTGTTTTTTAATGAAATAAAATAGTTTTATGCCATTTAAATGCCAAATATGGGGGACATGGGAAGCCAAGAGTTAATGAACTGATGCAGAGAATCAGGAACTATATATTTGATGCTGGCAACAATGTAAATGGAAAGGACACAAATTAAAGGGAGCCCTGGATATTCCAATGACCCATCCTGGTGCTAGAGGACAGAGAAGGAAACGCTGGTCCCTCTTTAGGAGATGTTGTCTCCCTTTGTGAAGGGCTCCCTGAGGTCAGGGACTGCCTTTTCTCTTTCTTTGACAGCTCTCCCTTGGGGATAGATGAAGGAGGAGCCCTCCCCCAGCCCACCACCATTTGTTTCAAAATAGGTTCAGATACTCTCTGACAATTTTCTACCTCAAAGAAGAGTCAAGAAAACCCGAGTTGAAATCCACCCCCAGACACTTCCAGCTGGGTAACCCTGGGCAAATCATTTAATTCCTGTTTCCCCCACTGCAAAATGGGGATCATAAAAGTATGCATTTCACACTGAGGTATCTGTAAAGTGTTTCCCACAGTGCCTGGCACATAATAGGCACTTATGAAATGCTTGCTAATCAATTAATTTGGTGGAATAACCAGAGGATGACAAGTAGAGACTATTACATGATCAGATCTTATCAATAAATTGGGTTTGTTTAATAATTATTATAAGATATAATAAGTATTATAAATAATAAAATAATTGCTTAATAATAATTGTAGAAATAATTGTTTAATAACAAATAATGATAATTAATATAATTAAATATAAAAATAATAATAGTAGTAATCTTATATAAATAATTCCATATTTATATAGTGCCTTCTATGTACCAGATTCCATACTTTATAATCATCATGCCATTTAATCCTCATATCCACTCTATAAGGTAGTTGCTATTATTCCCATTTTATAGATGAGGGAAACTGAGGCAAGCAGAGGCTTCATGACATACTTAAGGTCACATGACTAGTGGTATCTCAAATTAGATTTGAACGCTGGTCTTCCATCTACTGCATCACTTATCTGTTATAAAGAGGAGTCCCAAAGTGGTTATATAGGAGAAAAATATACCCAGAAACATCTGTGGTGATACAGACAGCATCCGTAAAGCTTTAAAAAAAGACAATGACTAGTTGCCATTAGAAATAAAGAGAAAGACTAAAGCTGGCTCTTTGTATAGTAAATATTCCATTTACTCAATAAGAGTCCTTGGAGGAAGCAAAGGGAGCAGAAGAAGGCAGGAAGGACACCATGGAAGTTGCAATGGCTCTGTAGCATCATATACTTCAGAGCTCAGATTTAAGGGCATATTGCACATCCCACCTCCCTCCATGCTTCTGCACAGGCTGTGCCCTGTATTTGAAATTCATTCTTTTCAGCCTCTTAGAACCCCTGGCTTCCCTTCAAAGTACATTTCAGGAGTTAATTATTTTCTGGATCCCACCAATAGTTAATACTCTCCCATTTGAAATTACTTTGCATGCATTTACATTTCCTTATCTGCTTACTTTGTATCCTCAATAGAATGTAAGCTCTTTGAAGGCAGGATCAGCTTTATTTTTGTCATTTATTTGGGGTTTGGCCACATAGTAGGCTCTTGTTTTTTTGTTTTGTTTTGTTTTGTTTTTTAACTTAATTGAATAGACCAAAATTTTCCCAGAGAAGAGATGGATAAGGATGTCCAGATGATGGAAATGCCCCCTAAGAACCTCTAGTTCCTTACTATTATTCTGGGCTCACAGCTGATTTTCAAAATTTTTGATTTCCAAAGTAGTTATCTCCCAGGAGGGAGTTTCCTCCATTCAGATGCATGAAATCTATTTCTGTGCTAAGTCTATCTTTTATTTCAAATGGATTAATTGGCATTCTGTTTGATAAGTGAGTCTCTTACTTGCTTGGCCAGCTGGAAGCCTGATAATGATTGAATTTCTGGGCTTACAAGATCAAATGTTGGATGCTTGGAATCTCCACCCAAATATGGCTAATCTAGTCCTAAAAACATTAATTAAGCTCTTACTTTTATGATGCTTTTAAAGTCTGCAAACTTCTTTGCATCCATTACCTCATATGTTTTAGGCTCCCTGGTAGGTGGTAGGGATCCTCCCAGGAAAACAAGTCTTTACCTTCAAGTACCTTCTCTTCTACAGTTTTCCTCTCTGATCAGTCCACTGGATTCGCCATTCTCTCACCTGCAGCTGGAACCTTCCAAATATTTCAGAATGCTTCAAAGAAAGACAAGGTCAGTGTCTAGGCTATCAAACTTAACTTGAACTCTGCTGTCAACTGCCTGAAGAGCCCTTCTAGGCTCAGAGTGTCTGTTTAATTTGGGGGGTTTTCCTCTATGGCTTCATGAAAATGTTTCTCGGATAGCCAGCTATAAAGATCAGCCATCAGGGGAAAAATCTGACTGTCCCAAGCTATATGTCTCTGAACTGCTAATTGTTTCTAAGGCTGAAGTACAAAAAGGGAAGCTCTCTTGATCTGAATTTCAACAGACAACCAGAGGGAAGCTTTGCCCAAACCCAGAGATTACAGTCAAGAAAGGCATCTTTCAGAATCCAGAAGGGTTTTTTTTTTTTTTTTAAATAAACAAGGGATGCTAGAAATTAGAAGCTCAAAGAGAAAGTCTTTTAGGTTGGGGGGAGAAGGGTATTTTGGGGATAGTGATCATTAACTTGTTTCATTCCCAGTTTAGTATGGTTATTAACAGACAGAATTCCAGTTAACTGTTGATGACTACCGGTGCTGGAAAGGACCCCTTTGGGGAGAGGCCATGGAAGTCAGGAGTCAAATGCTATCTTCCTGCACTTTCATACTGCTGAACAATTAATTAACTTATCAGGGAGAATATTGTTCTCCCTGAAACTTATTAACAGTCTGATTCATCCACAAAGCCCCCAGGCCATCATCAATTGCCTCATAATCATAGGGAAGAAAAATAGGCTAAGTGTGCATTCTTGCTTAATACCCCTAAGAAGATAATCTTTGGCCTGTGCCTTTGTTCAAAAAATATCTCTATTGAGAGTTTAAAAAAAAATTCCCTCCCACTTGACATGAAATATGGCCCATCGAGGAACCAGTGGGAGTAAATTACGAAGACTCCAGGATCCCCAGATTAAGAAGAGAAGCTGGACTTTCTCAGAAACACACAAATCATTCAGCTGTAACCCAAGAGTGCAGCCAATGGGTTATCACGAAGGGCTCCAAGTGCCCTGGTTAATATGGACCAGAAAGGAGACCCTTCCTTAAATGAGAAAGGGGTGGGGGCGCCTTTCAGCCCTCAAGAACCCAGCCGAAAGATGTCTGTTACATACATGGTACCAGTTGGATGGGAATTAAGTGTGCTGGGGGAGTTTAGAGGGATGGATAATTGTAAGCTAACTCCTCCCATCACCTCCTCCCCAGCACACAAAAAATACATGTTAGAGAGATGTCTCTATCCAAAAACATTTTATCAGCCATGCTTTTCAAGCTCAGCCCATTTAGAAAATGTCAACAGCGCCCTCTGCAGGAAGCCTCAGCCCGAGGCATTGCTTTGGGGTAATTTTCTACTAAGGCCTCCCCAAATCAGGGGTGGGCTCAGAACCTACAGTCAGAGGGGAATTAAAAATGCCAAGGGCTTCTCCATTTCTGATGTCCACAATGCAATGCTTTGGAGCAAGATATGTCAACAGCAAGTATTCCCAATCATTTGTCTTTTTCATGGCACTAGGTGAGAAAGATGGAGAGCTGATTTTTCATAACATTTTTTGTTTACCTACAGAGGGAAGTCTCCAAAAACTCGGGAATTTCTATTGTATTTTTTTTTTTTTTTGCTAATTGTTGAATTATACAATTTTTTTCCCCCTCGGGTTCTTTGGATGAGGGAATTAAATTTATTTTTCCAGCCTAAACTTCTTTAGAGTGAAAAGCTTAGTAAAAAACCTGGATTGGATTGCTCATATCCTGGGACCTGGGACAAATTATTTCATTTCTCTGGCTCTTAGATCTCTAATCTGTAAAATGAGATGAATGAACTCAAAAGTCACTTCTGGTTTTAAATAGGACCTTATGAAATAATAGAGGCCCATGATTTAAAAAAAAAATCATACATATCCTACCCATTATAGGAAGCAAGAGGAAGTGAGGGGGAGTTTTTCCCTAGTCAGTGTGCTTAGATTCATTAGGTGGATTTGCCTTTAGAATTCAGAGGATTCATCTGTCCTATCGGCTTGCCATCGCTTCTGGTGACTTCAAATTAAGACTCTGGCCCCAGAGCTCAGAGAATAGAAGATGCTGCTACTAAATTTTCTACGTGTCTGATCTCAGGTCTTGGAAGTCACAAATCCTGAATCCTTAGCTCAGAGCTGCAATGGGTTTAGTGACCCTGCCGAGATGATCTATTTCTTTGTCCCAGAAACTTAGTCAAATGTGGTCAGTTTTACTTCTAAATGTTAAAAAGATGTTTCGGGAAGTTGTTTTTTTTTCTTTTTTTAAATTAAAAATATGCACTGAGATCTACACCTGCCAGATGACTATGTTTAAGAGCCAAATGTCCAGGCCAATCCAACATTTAGTAAGCACATGCTATGTACATGCCTGAACATATGAAAGTGGAAACAAATCATCCCTGTCCACAAGTTACTGTTATTCTATTTGAGGAATACAGCATGCACATAGATTAGTATATATATATGTATATGTATATATATATACATATATATGTATATATATATACATATACATATACATATATATATATATATATATATATATATATATATATATATATATATATACATACACAGAGAGATAAATGGATAGAGAGATATGCAGATAGATGGATGGACCGACAGACAGATAGGTAGACAGTTGGATGGACCGAGACAGACAACACAGACAGATAGATAACAGGAAGTCTAGAGAAGAACTACTGCATTATCTTTGCAAAAAACAAATTAAAAAAACACCCATGGACAAAAATAGTGTTCCCTAGAATCTGGCACAACTGAATGAATGAACAACAACAATATACAAAGCATTTTCAAGATGGTAAAGCTCTAAAACTGTGGAAATTAACAGAGGCATTGAGTGGTACATAATACCTGAGTTGAGTCTGAATGGCACTAGGGATGAAGAGAGAGGTAAAAATGGAGGTCAGTCCAGGAATGATGGACAGACTGCAGGGTTATGGAGGTGAGAGATGGAATCCTAAATTCAAGGAACAGCAATCAGGCCCATGTGGCTGCTCACATTGAAAGAGGGATGGTAATATAAAATAAGTCTGGAATGATGGATTGGATCCAGATTGTGAAAAGGTACAAAGGCCCACAAAAGGGTTCCTATTTTATCCTAGAGGTAATAGGGATCCATTGAAGATTTTCAAGAAGCGAAGTGTCACATTAGACCTGTGTTTTAAAGATATAAATTTAGAAGCCTCATGGAGGAATGATTAAGGAAGAGAATGAAAACAAGAGACTTTTTTTTTTCCAGTTCTGAGGAAGAGAAATAATGTCCTTATTAGCTAATAAAAACATATGCTCTCTCTCTCTCTCTCTCTCTCTCTCTCTCTCTCTCTCTCTCTCTCTCTCTCTCTCTCTCTCTCTCTCTCTCTCTCTCTTGCATATGCATGTGCATAACTGATCTAAAAACACTAAAACTGAGACTCCAGCACCTAGCCTTTAGTCTCTGCTTTGCTGTTAAGAAGCTCTGTGATCTCCTTGGGCAAAATACTTATTAATTTCCTCATGTGCAAAAGGACGTTAGAATAGATGTTGAGAGAAATACTCTCTCAAAAAGGCAGGTAAGTAGCCTATTGGATATTAGACATGATTCAGGAAGACCTGAGTTCAAATCCTGCTTAGACACTGACTCGCTTTGTGACCCTTTGAAAATCATTTAATCTCTGTCACCTTCCATTTTCTCATCGGTAAATGGGAATAACAATAACACTTCTTTCCTAGGGTTGGTTGGCAGATCAAATGAAATAATAGGTAAAGGACTTTGCAAACCTTATAGCACTGTGTAAATGTTAGCTATTATTATTATTAGTGCTGCTATTACACTCAGGAGCAAAGCTATTTAGGTTAGAGAATGGCATCATGGGCCCTCTGGGAGCAAAGGGCCACCATGCCCTCCAAGGTATGGTGAGGAAGATACATGGATGCTGCCAGATCAAAGCCTCTCCAATAAAACCATCCAATGGTCTCCTGGTAACTGGAGACTCTTGGAAGTATAGCACAGAAGCTACTATTGGTCGATCTGATAACAAAAGCAGATATTTGCCGTCTTCCTGGATCCTGTACCTATCCAAGATGGGAGAAGAATCTCCCATGATTTATCCAACAAGTTGATCAGTGCCCTCTGCTGGTGATCCACATGACCATAAATGTTACTGCCTCTAGAAAGTATTGCAAAAGTTTGTGATGCTTGGGGTTATAAATTATAAATCTGAGTGGTAGAAGTAGTACTGTTACTGCTGTTGATAGAAGGCAAGGACTTCAGAAGAAAAAAAATAAGATTTGAATCGAATAGCTGCCTAGGAAGATAGTGGGACTCTTATAAATTTCTAGACCACAACTTAAATTATAGAAATGATTGACTCCTGATGGGGGTGGAGTACCACTAATAAGAGCTGTTGAAAATGTATTTGACTGGAGTCTTATAAATATAATTGAATGAATCAGTTTTAAACTGAGATAGAGGAGGAAAAATACCTAGTAAATAGATATAGATGAATACCATTGAGAGGAGCTAAAATAATAAGAAAATATAATGATCACTCACTCCAAGTTCAGATTTCCTTTCCTATGGAAACCTTATCTATTCCTGTCAATTGTTGTTACCTCCACATAAAAAAATATATATATATACTATCTCTATTTTTCATGTACTTACCTACATTCACATAGTTTCTCTAATTTAAAATGGAGGAATAGTTGAATAATAATATAAAAAAACTTAAGTACTTCTATGTGCTAAAACCACTGAGAGTAGGGACTGATTTATTTTTGTCTTTGCATGCTAAGAATGTGTCCTTGACACATAATAGGTGCTTATTCAACACTTCTTATAAATTTGAATTGAGTGGTGAGCACTTATTTGGTCTGGGTTTTTTTTTTAATCATTACCAGAAATAGAAATATTAATTTTTTGTTCATTCTGAATTCACTTTGTTCACTTTTTATTTTGGTAATTTGATTCAAGTCTACTTTTTGTGGGGTTATTTAAAGATTTGTTGATTTTATTAGACTTTCAAGAAATTATGCTTTTGGTTATCAGTTCTAGCCTTTTTGTTGATTCCTTTTTTCTTTTCTCATTTTTAAAATCTTTTTTTGAGTTTTCTAATTTGATGATGGTTGAGGTTTTTTTAAGTATCATGCTCAGTTCATTAATCTTTTCTTTTTTCTCTTTTGCTAATGTATATTTTCAGAGATAGGATTTTTTTCCAAAGACCAGCTTTAGCAGAATCTCAAAAATTTTGGTATGTTATCTCATTGTTATCATTCTCTCTTACAGTTATTAGCTGCTTCTCTGATTTGTTCTTTGACCCACTCATTATTCAAAATGTCATTACTTCAGCTCCTTTTAGGTCCTATCTTTTGCCTGTATTTAATTGCCATTTTATTGAAACATAGTCTGGAAAGGATATGTTTAATATTTCTACTTTTCTACATTAATTTATACTCTATGCAGTAATGGATAATACATTTTTGTAAAGGTACTGTCCAATGATAAGAATGTGTATGTTCTTTAATGTTCCCGTTCAGAAGAGATCATAAATCTTTCAGGTCTAATATTCCCAAAAGTCAATTCATTTCTATAATTTCTTTTTTTTTTTGGTTGCATTTATACAGACTCAGAGGAACATTAATAACTGCTTTAATTATTGTATTGCCATATATGTCTTCTTTCCATTTTAGTTGGCTTTTCCTCCATAAGTTTGTTTTACCATTTGGTTTTTACCATATGATAATTTAACACTATTGTTATTTCATTTTTTATGGTACCTTTAGATATAATATAGTTTCCCTGTTTATCTTTCTGGACAATGTAAATTTTTATTTTTTGTCTTGTTTCACTAAGGGAAAAAAAGAATTAAATGCCATTTTGAATAAAATGGACTCAGGCTAATTTTTTCAAATTATAATATTTTAGAAACTATTTTCAATGATCCCATTGTTTTTGATGCTAACAAAGGCCTATTTCAACATCATTATTGACCTGGTACTCTATGGCACTGTTTGGCTGTACTGTATAGGATAATATGATACTAAAAAGAATTGCAATATAGATGATTCAAGGAAGAACAGAGGGACACAAAGTGGGAAGAAGTAGAATACAGCATATTATCATTGACAGCTTATGCATGAAAATTTATTAGAAATACATAATCAAGGCCATTTAAGATTTTTAAAAAGAGAGATAAAGTAGCCTAAAAGCAAGATCAAGGAAAAAAAAAAGGTATCCATCAAAATAGTTTGATCTCCCTAAAATATTTTTAAAAACAAAGGACCATTACCAGTTCAATGACTTGGACTGCTTTTTAATGGAGATTGAATGGGAAAATATGAATAGTGATGGTTGAGTTCTAATGTTGAAGGAGGAACTAGTGCAATACAATCATGAATCTGTTGAAGTTTTGAATTCTTATATAAAAAAAAAGATTTTTCATTTAATCCTAGTATTCAAATGCTTTACATTTGCTCTATAATGGACCCTTTTGGACAAAAGCACTAAGAAATATGTCCTCTGTTGTCATTTTTCATTGTCATTTTTATCATTATTAGAGCAGTAAGAGTGATTTTGCATAAACAGAGGGTTCAAGAGTTGAGTCAATTATATAGAGATGATGTTTAAAAAATACATAGGTGAGTGTATATCCTCTACCACTCAGGAGAGGGGGAAAGAATTAGAATGAGGAAAATTTTATTACATAAAAGAGGGAAATGGTACAGGGTGAGCTTGAATGTCACTTATAACTAAATTGGTGCAAAAAGGAAAAATATATATAGCTATGTGTGTGGGGGGGGTATGTGTGTATATTCAATTGGTTTTAGAAATTTATCTTACTTAACAGGGAAGTAGGATGGGAAAGGAATAAGAAAAAGTAGAGGTAATAAAAAGGAGGACAAATAAAGTGGTGGTCAGAAGTAAAACAGACTTTAAAGGAGGGACAGGATAAAAAGAAAAAGAAAAGGATAAATAGAAGAACATAGGATGGAAGGAAATGTATAGTTAGTAATCATAACTGTGAATACGAATGGCATAAACTCATCCATAAATCAGAAGTAGATAGCAGAATTCATTAGAAATCAGAATCCAACAATATGTTGTTTACAATAAATGTACTTAAAACAGAGACACACAGAGTTAAAAAAAAAAAAAAAGGAAATAGAATAGAATCTATTATGGTTCAGCTGAAATAACAAAGGAAGACATAGCAATCATAAAATCTAACTAAAAGAGATAAGAAAGGAAACTACATATTGCTAAAAAGGCACCATAGACAATGAGTTAACATCAATACTAATCATATGTATATACTAAGTGGAATTGGTATAATCATATATATACCAAGTGGCAGATTCTTAAAGGAAACATTAAATGACATATAAGAGGAAATAGTAAAACTAAATAGTAGGAAACCTCCACCTTCCTGTCTCAGAGCTAGAAAAATCTAACTATAAAATAAACAAAAAAGATGTCAAGGAGATGAATAAATTCCTAGAAAAGCTAAATATGATAGACCTCTGGAGAAAAATGAATGGGAATAAAAAAGAACATACCTCTTTCTTAGCTATATATGGCACCCTCACAAAAGGGGGCCACATGTTAAAGCATAAAAATCTCACAAACAAATGAAGAAAAGCACAAATATCAAATGTACTCTTTTCATAGAATAATACAATAAAAATTAACATGTAATAATGGACAGTGGAAGCATAGAGTAAGAATGCATTGAAAATCAAATAAGATCATCCTAAAGAATGAGTGGGTCAAAGAACAAATCATATAAATGATCAATAATTTCATTAAAGATAAGAACAATAACGAGACAACATCCCAAAATTTGTGGGATGTAACTAAAACAGTACTGGGGGAAATTTATATCTCTAAATGCATATGTACGTCAATAAGAAAAAGAAAGAATACATTAATGAATTGGGCATGCAACTAAAAAAAAAAGGGGGGGGAGACATCGAAGTGGTGCAGTGGATAGAGCACCAGCCCTTAAGTCAGGAGGACCTGAGTTCAAATATGACCTCAGAAACATAACACTTCCTAGCAAGTCACTTAATCCTATTTACTTAGCAAAATAAAATAAAAAAAAGTTTTGAAAAATAACAAATTAAAAATTCCCATGCCAGAATGGAAATCTGGAAAACAAAACAAAACAAAAAAAGAGATTAATAAAATTAAAAACAAAAAAACCCCCAAAACAAAAACCCTCTACTCCATTGAACCCACTGAAATAAAGTAGAAGGTGATTCTATGAAAAACCCAATAAAATAAAGTATTGGTCAATTTAATTAAAAAATAAAAACAAAATCAAATTACCTGAATCAAAACTTAAAAGGATAAATGCACCACTAATGAAGATGAACTAAAGGCAATTATTAGGAGATCCTTTGCTCAATTATATGCCAGTAAAATTGACAATCTAAGTGAAATGGATGAACATTTACATATAAATTGCCCAGATTAACCAGAAGTCAATTCAAATCAGAAAAATCAAATACTTAAATAACCTTGTTTTTTTGTTTTGTTTTGTTTTGTTTTTTATTTTATAATTGTAATTTTTTGACAGTATATATGTATGAGTAATTTTTTTATAACATTATCCCTTGTATTCATTTTTCCAAATTTTCCCCTCCCTCCCTCCACTCCCTCCCCAGATGACAGACAATCCCATACATTTTACATGTGTTACAGTATAACCTAGATACAATATATGTGTGTAAATCCAATTTTCTTGTTGCACTTTAAGTATTAGATTCCGAAGGTATAAGTAACCTGAGTAGATAGACAGTAGTGCTAACAATTTACATTAATTTCCCAGTGTTCCTTCTCTGGGTGTAGTTGTTTCTGTCCATCATTGATCAACTGGAAGTGAGTTGGATCTTCTTTATGTTGAAGATATCCACTTCCATCAGAATACATCTTCATATAGCATTGTTGTTGTAGTGTACAGCGATCTTCTGGTTCTGTTCATTTCCCTCAGCATCAGTTGATTTAAGTCTCTCCAAACCTTTCTGAATTCATCCTGCTGGTCATTTCTTATAGAGCAATAATATTCCATAACCTTCATATACCCAACCCAACCATTCGCCAATTGATGGACATCCATTCATCTTCCAGTTTCTAGCCATTACGAAAAGGGCTGCCACAAACATTTTGGCACTCACAGGTTCCTTTCCCTTCTTTAGTATTTCTTTGGGATATAAGCCCAATAGCAGCAATGCTGGATCAAAGGGTATGCACAGTTTGATAACTTTTGGGGCATAATTCCAGATTGCTCTCCAGAATGGCTGGATTCTTTCATAGCTCCACCAACAATGTATTAGTGTCCCAGTTTTCCCACATCCCCTCCAACATTCATCATTATTTGTTCCTGTCATCTTAGCCAATCTGACAGGTGTGTAGTGGTATCTCAGAGTTGTCTTAATTTGCATTTCTCTGATCAGTAGTGATTTGGAACACTCTTTCATATGAGTGGAAATAGTTTCAATTTCATCATCTGAAAATTGTCTTTTCATATCCTTTGACCATTTATCAATTGGAGAATGGTTTGATTTCTTATAAATTAGGGTCAGTTCTCTATATATTTTGGAAATGAGACCTTTATCAGAACCTTTAACTGTAAAAATATTTTCCCAATTTGTTACTTCCCTTCTAATCTTGTTTGCATTAGTATTGTTTGTACAGAAACTTTTTAGTTTGATGTAATCAAAATCTTCTATTTTGTGATCGATAATGATCTCTAGTTCTCTGGTCATAAATTCCTTCCTCCTCCACAGGTCTGAGAGGTAGACTATTCTCTGTTCCTCTAATCTATTTATGATCTCATTCTTTATGCCTAAATCATGGACCCATTTTGATCTTATCTTGGTATATGGTGTTAAGTATGGATCCATATCTAATTTCTGCCATAATAACCCTGTTTTAAAAAAAGAAATGGAACAAACTATTAATGAACTCCCTAAGAAAAAATCTCTAGGACCAGATGGATTCACAGATGAATTTTGCCAAACATTTAAGGAACAATTGATTCAATACTAAATGAACTATTTAAGAATGAGAACTACCAAATTCCTTTTATGATATAAATATACTTTAATACCTAAACCAGGAAGAGCATAAAAAAAAAAGAAAACCATAGACTAATTTTCTTAATGAATATCAATGCAAACATTTCCAATAAAATACTATTGTTGCTGTTCAGTTATACATGACTTCATAACAGCATGAATGACAGCATGCCAGACCCTTTTATCCTTCACTATCTCTCAAAGGCTCATGGTCATTATTTCCATGATACCCTCTAATCATCTCATTCTCTGCCACCCCTTCTCCTTTTGCCTTCTATCTTTCTCAACATCAGAGTCCTGTTTTCTCATTATGCAAGCCATGAATGTAAGATTGGTTCAATATTAGGAAAACTATGTGAGCACAAACTATGTCATTAACAATAACCAAAAAATGATTATAATTATGAGGGAGCCCCGAAACTCTAAAATTCCTTGAAGAACAGATTCTCCTTGAATCTTACCTCTGTAAAGACCCCACCCGAGCACAAACAGCTTCATTCTGTTGTCTAGATGGGGATGGTTGAGTCCTGAGCTGGAGAATTCTAGCTTTTTACAAAATACAACATGCCTTCATTTAAAAACATGAATAAGAGTAGGAACCAAGGGAACTTTTCCTAAAATGATAAGCAATATCTAAAACCACAAATAAACATTGTTTGTTGTTGGGTTAGTTCAGTAGTGACTCACGACCCCTTTGAGGGTTTTCTTGACAAAGGAACTGCGGTGATTTGCCAATCCTCATCTTTCTAAACAGTCTCTATTAAAGGGTAGTTCAAGTCGTATATAGCAAAATTATTTATAGTAGCTCTTTTTGGGATAGCAAAGAATTAAAAATTGAGAGAATGCCCATCATGTGAAGATGGGTGAACAACTTGTATATGATTGTGATGGGATACTATTACATTATAATAAATGACCAGCAGAATGATTTCAGAAAAACCAAGAAAAATTTCTATGAACTCATGCAAAGTGAAGTGATCAGAACCAGAAGAATATTATACACAACAACAGCAGTTTTGTAAAGATGATCAACAGTGAAAGACTTAGCTATCCTGATTGAGACAACGATCAGAGACAATTCCAAAAGATCTATGATAAAAAATGCTGGAGAAGAAAAAAATGTAGGAGAAAGACAGGTCCCCAAACATGTTTCTAATTTGCAACTTGTGTCACTAGAGACTTCTAGGAATTTCCCCATGACTGACTTTGGGGATTCCCACTTTTGGCCTAGATAAGATATCTCATTTTCTAATAGGAAAGTTTATTCACTCTGTCTCTTATCTGTTTAATCTGCTTAGTTTCTTTTATTTCAGTTGCCTATTTGGATAAATAGGTTTCTATGCTATTCACTATTTATGATAGTCCTTTTTGTAATTAGCATTTGGGGGGTAGGAGTCAAACCTTTGGATAGTGGCTACACTCTCTCCCCTTGAGGGGATAAAGACCAGGGAGGCTTCTGGAACCTAAAATTTATTTCTCCTAGATGAGCAATATTTTAGAGAGCAAATAGATATAATTCCTATATCATACCCCCTCTTTGCAGAAAGCAAAGTGACCAGTAAAGCAGAGCCAACCTCCTTCCCCTCTGGGCAGGAATCAATCTTTCTTGGAGAGGATTTGGTGAGATTCCAGAGATTTCTATCATTCCCTTTTTGCAAATTTATTTATATATTTAGACAACCCATGTGAATGTACATAAGTATACATAAACTACATGAGCAAAGCACACACACACACACACACATACATGATAGAAAAGGAACTATGCATCTAATCCCACATAGCTGTGATAAAATTTGTCTTTTTCAGCCTATTTTTACTTTGAAAGATATTCTTGATTTAGCCCCTGCAATCCTTCCCTAAATTAAATTATCTGCTTTTACAAGATAAAGAACTCTGCTGGGTGATTCCTCGTCTGTCACAGGCCTTCAGAGAAGGCTTTGAACTCTTAAGAATGAATATTGGGAAATGATGGGTTTTAGCAGAACATTATCAAAGTCTCTGAGAGGACTCTGGGAGTTTTGCTGCTCTTTCCTTTTCCTTTTTATGATGTCATTGACTCATTCTGTACTGGCCATAAGACCCACTGAGTTTTTCATTGCTGTTGAGCAATTGTACAGTTAAAGTCACTGGGCCAGACTTTGACCTCTTTTTTTTCATGCTCCTGAGATCCAATTGTAAGACAATGGGGCATGCCCTGCGAGGTCTCCCAGCTAACCTTAAACTGTGCTTCATCTATTCGAAGGCGGACTTGCCACCATGAACATCCCTCTAGGGACCAGTGAGGATATTCAATCTCCAAAGAGAAATAAAGCCACATCAACAGCATATAAAGCATTGGTTATTTAGAGTAGAGAGCAGCAAAAAGGTTATTGTTTCTCCTTTAATTATTGATGTTCTCTGAATAAAAAAAAAATTGGAATCTCAGGAAACCAATAAGAAAGAACATGGTCAAAGGTTTTAAAAGCAGTTCATCAAAACTATGGACTGAGTGACCACTGGTGTGGTTCCTTCATGGGAAGGAACTGAAATTGTCCAGCTTCCCTCATCCTCATCCAGCCTAGTCAGTGATAACTCCCCCAAATACCCCACAAGAAAGTTTAGTCTCACCATGGCTGTGAGAAGATGCCCAGTACAGATGGGTCTATACTGACAGAGCAACACTACTCAAGTAAGAATGGCCAGACCAGCAGTGGTAATGTCACAGGAGCCAAGAAGTAGGAACCCAAGCACTTTTTCAACCCAGTCTCATTCCTTTGGAAACTGCTCTGCTCTCCCATCTCACCTTCACTTCTCAGACTTCGCTCAAGCAAAGTGCTTCTACAGGAGGTCTTTCTTATTCCCCCATTCTCTAGGATCTTTCCCCAAACTACTTTGTGTAGGGGTAGTTACCCATCCAACTTATTTAACCTAACCTCGGGAACTCTATAAAATGAGAACTTCTCCATTGAATCAAATAAGGGCATTAGAAAATGTAGGAAATCCTTGAAAGCCATTTGATGAAATGGGGTGATGCTCCACAAGAGATGTCTTATTCATTGGGTAAGGAGGGAACTGCGTTGAAGGGAGGGAGGGCACCAGCCTCACTTTCTCCTTCAGAGCCATCTGGGTTCAGTCACAAGATATAGACCAATGGAGATGGCCCTGGATATAGTGGGAGACCTTGGCCTTTTTAAGTTAGAGTCTTAGGTGCTTAATAAATGCTTTATTTATTTATTTATTTTTTTTAGATTGCTGTCCTTTCAAATACTGGTCCCAAGGTATGCAGCTAGTGATTTGCTGAGTCCCTCTGACCACTTTTGTTGTACATCTATGTCAGGTCACCTAACCCCGTTTCTCCATCACTGACCTTTTGCCTCTGGACCTGCCTGGAGGAGAGACCTCTCAGCTGTAGCCTTTCCCATATCCTCAGCTTGACAAAACTCAGCCTGTGCCATTGCGATGAGGGGGAGGTGTCCCACGGCAGGTCTGAGAGGAATATTACACAAGAGAAACTAAAGGAACATGGGATACAGGTATCTGTCCTCCTCAATTACTCCCTGAAAGTGAGTCAGGGAATGGTACTTCTCCCTTTCCCTGTAGAAAAAGGACGCTTCTACTGCTTTTAATGGAGAAGCATTTAACTGATGTTTGCCACTGAAATCTAGTCTAAATTTTTAAAAATAAATGAAAGCTAATGGTTCTCAGAGCCATAAACAACATTGAGGGTTGACAAAGGACAAAGCACCAGGTGAACCAGATTGCTTTTGGGGAGCAAATTGCCTAAATGGATCGACAAAACATTTTCAAGCAGCTGATACCATGTCTGCTGCAGGCTTGGCTGAAATTGTAATTCCCATTGGTTTGGGTCAGAGCATTCTCACAGACATTTAAATTGGCTGAGCATTGTAGTCAAGAGGTGATGATGGATGGTAATGCACCAAGTTAAGAGAAGACAGTGGTGGGTGCCAAAAGACAGAGATGGGCAACGGCTGCCCTGACTTTTGAAAGGGGAAGAGAGATCAGTTCCGGAAACCTCAGCCCAAGGAACTAGACATTAATTCCCAGCAAAATGTTAATAGGGATTCTTAAACAGAGGGTTTGTAAACATTGGGAAAAGGAACGCATCGTGGTGGCTACCAACATCGCTAAGGGACAGCTTGAGTCATCTCTCTATCAGCCTCATTTTCCATATTGTAGAGTCACAAGATTGATCCCTTCCTCCGCTGAATCTTCAGGCATGGGTGTGGGTGGTCTCTGTACTTTCTCTCAAGCTGGAAAGGGCTTTGAGAATAGATGGTTTGCCAGCGCCTCCTGCCTCAGCTCTGGCTTGACAAAAAATCAGTCACCGACCAATTTCAATGTTCATTGTGATGGGAGCACACGCACTGATGACGGTGGCCTGGCGCTGTCCAGCAAGTGGCAATCACATTGTCACCACCCTGTCCTTCACTCCTGTGGGGAGGCGTGCAAGCTTGCTGACTAGATTCATCCTGACCGTGAAACCTCCCGAGGTTCTCAGTGCTCCTCATCCCTGTGGCCTTTCACTCAGGGCTCCCATTCGGATGGGATACCCACTGAGTTCTCTGGCCACAAGTGTTCTTTTGATGAACTGTGACCTTGGAGAAAGCTAAATCAGGATTGGAGCCTGTTTTAGCTCATCCATTGAAATGACCCTGCTGGGGTGTGGTCACTGCTCACACCACAATCCAACCCTATCTTTTTATAGTTGAGCAAAATAAGACCCAGGAAAGTTAAATGACTTCTCAGTTGTATAGGAAGTAGGTGGCAGAGTGGCCCCTGGATCCTCTTCCTTCAGGGCAAATTAAAGAGGGACAGCTCTTTTACACCTGGGAGGGGTGGGGTCCTCCTCATGCCTCTCTCTGGGTCCACAGGTCCCAGGATGCTCCCTCGAGGCGTCCTGAACTTGGAGCTGACTTGAGCCTCAATCATCCAGCTGGCTAGTGCTGGGAATGAAGCCTCCACCAATCAAATGCGTGTCATATTCTGCAGCAGCCTCCCCCTTACCCTGGACCCCCACAGGTAGTTCTCTCAGCCCCATCGTGCCCAAGGCTTTATGGCACTGGCCCTAAGCATAACCCTTTCCCCCATGACTCTATTAGCAAGCACATCATTTCTCCTATACAATACTTCATTTTCCATCTCCATAAAGAAAAAAAATATATAAACACTTCATTTTCCATCTCCATAAAGAAAAAAATATATAAACACTTCATTTTCCATCTCCATGAAGGAAAAATAAATGTATATAATAAATCTATAAAATATATATTTATATACATTATATACATATTAAACACATTAATATAAACATATAAATAATATTTTATAATAAAATTTACAAAATTTATAATCAAATTTATAGAATAAATATATAAATATAAACATAAATATAAGTATATTATATATTATATGTATTTATATATATATTTATATGTGTGTATGTTTCTATTGTACTTACTGTATGCTGGGCATTGTGCTAAACACTTTACAAACATTATCTCATCAAATACAATAGCAGCTAATGCTTATATAGTACCTACTATGTGCCAGACTTTGTGCTAAGTACTTTATAATTATTTTTCATTTGATCCTTACAACAATATTGGATGGGAGGTGCTTTATTATTATTCCCATTTTACAAACTAAGGCAAACAGTTCAGTGATTTATTTGCTCAGTGTCCCACAACAAGTAAGTGTCAGGTTGGATCTGAACTTGGATCATCTTAATTCCAAATCCCATTCTCTATCCCCTGGCCCTCCAAGATGCCTATAACCTTTGCATTGGCTGTACCTGGTGCCTAAAATGCATCCTTTTTTTTTTTTTTTTTTTTTTTTTTTACCTTTTTTTTTTCTTTTTTTAAGTAAAGCTTTTTATTTTCAAAACATATACCTGGATTTTTTTTTATTAGTAACTATTTAATCTGCTGTTCTGTCTTTTTCTTTCTTTTATTTTTCTTTTATTTATATATTTTTTCACAGTATATATGCATGAGTAATTTTTTTATAACATTATCCCTTGTATTCATTTTTCCAAATTATCCCCTCCCTCCCTCCACTCCCTCCCCTTGATGACAGGCAATCCCATACATTTTACATGTGTTACAGTATAACCTAGATACAATATATGTGTGTAAATACCATTTTCTTGTTGCACATTAAGTATCAGATTCCGAAGGATATACCTGGATTATTTTCAACATTCACCCTTGCAAAACCTTGTGTTCCAAATTTTTCCTTCCCTTCTCCTCCCCACCTCCCCCAGATGGAGGTAATCTAATCTACGTGCCATTCTTCTATACATATTTCCAAAAACATGTTGCACAAGAAAAATAAAATCAAAAAAGGAAAAGGATGAGAAAGAAAACAAAAAGCAATCAAACAACTACAAAAAGAGTGAAAATACTCTGTTGTGATCCATACTCAGTTCCCACAGTGCTCTCTCTGGGTTCATCCGGGAACAATTGGAACTGGCCTGAATCCTCTCATTGTTGAAGAGAGCCGCGTCCATCAGAAATGATCATTGTATAATCTTGTTGTTGCCGTGTATAATGGTCACCTGGTTCTGCTCATTTCACTCAGCATCCGTTCATGTAAGTCTCTCCAGGCCTCCCTGAAATCCTCTTGCTGGTCATTTCTTACAGAACAATAATATCCTTATACCGTAATTGTTCAGCCATTCCCCCGCTGACGGGCAGCCACTCAGTCTCCAGTTTCTTGCCATCACAAAAAGGGCTTCTACAAACATCCAAAATACATTCTTGCCTCACCTCCTCATCACAGAATCCTTCTCATGTGCTCAGGCATTTCCTATGTGACTCTTTTCCCGAATGTCCTTTCCCCAACTAGCTTACATTTAACTCCCCCATACTTCTTTACACATCTTTGTGTACTATTTACAATATATTTGGGAGTGCTGCCTGTTCTCCCACCTCTGCTCCAGTAGGATGCAAGCTCCTTGAAAGTAGAGATTTTTTTCATTGTCTGAATCTCCAGTACCTGGCACAGTGCTCGGCACATCATAAGTGCTTAATAATTGCTTATTGATCCTTTTCTGTCCCACTTGGGAGATTTGGGTCTTGGCCCCACAGTAAGGCTGAATGAGCTTAGAGGTATTGGTGCTTCCTGTAGGATGCTTCCCCTTGTTACCCCTAACTTCCCCTCCCAACTCTCTTGGCTGTCTCCAGCTAAGCCACAGGACTGCCCATTTAGAGGTCCTAGAACGTGGAACCAGCTACCCCCAGAGTGGCTGCCCTCCCCACCCATGATCCCTCTTCCCTTACAAGTAGACACATTTTATTTCCTGTTTTTCTACAGAGAGTTCGAGAGGGCTGAGGCTCTTAGGTTTGATATCTTGGGAGAGTTCCAAGCAGAACCATTTGAAGGAGAAAAGTGATGAAAGGAGACATTTTGCCCGTGCCCCGTGCTGTGATGGCTCTGGGCCCTGGTGGACAGTGCCAGCGGAGTGATTGGCATCCGAGATCAGCCCCTGTGCACAAGAACTGAGCAGGCAGTACTGGATGAGCCAACTCACAGCTTTTGAAGTGTATTCACAGTACGCTCCCAGCTCCAGTTTGGAGAAGTTCTAAAGGAACCGGTTGTTTTCATCTTTCAGAAAAAGGTATTTTTGCCTAAGTTGGCAATCAGAATCCATGCCTCTGTGGGTTCTGCAATCCACATTAGCCCTCTTCCCTCCCCCCAACTTTTTGTATAATTATGTTCAAGACAACAAGTATTTATTAAGCACCCACTGTGTGCACAGTATGGTACTGACGATAGGACCCTGCTTCATAGACCTACAAAATTTAAAGCCAAATATGATCATCTGGCCTAGATTTTATAGGGAAGGAAATCAAGACCTGGGAAATGGAATCAGCAGCCCTGGATTTTTAAATGTATTTTATTTTTTAATTTATGGTTAAAAAGAAATACTTCCATAGCACAGTAGAATCCAGTTTTGTCATAATTAGGATTGAAAGCCAGAACCTCTTACTTCAAACTGAGGTTGGGCCCATTCCCTAACCCATGGTACTTCTCTCTATACCCCATGGACACTCTTGCTGGGGACCTCCCAATGCAGAACCAGAAACAATCAATGGAAACACAACCACATCCGTGCTTCCAGAACTCAGTTGTTCCTCCTGTCCCGAGCACCCAAGCTCATCAGTTAGATGCTTACAAAGTCACACACAGGAAGAATTTCATCACTGGGGGAAATCTGGTTCCCTGAAATAGAGCTCACCAATGCTATTTCCTCCCATTTTATTGGTACTTTTTAATCTTTACACAACTGTTACTTCTTAATAACTCCCTGCTCCATTTTAAAGCAGTCTCTCCTGACAAAGAAAACCAGTTAAATAAAACAAGGCAGACAATGTCTGACAGCTCCTGCAGTATGCTGTGGCCATGGTTCACTCCCTCTCTCTGCAGGGAGGGAAATGTGCTTCATCAACCATTCTCTGGAACTGAGATGAAACGCTGAATTCTGGGAGCTTTTCATCGTTTTTCTTTCCCCTTACATGAAAGGAAAAACCCATCTTTTCAACAATAACATTTTACTGGTGTTGCTGAATAGCCGAAACACTTTGGAGCAGTGTGGCAGGATCTACCCAACTAGGAATTCTGAAGGAGGACAGAAGTCATGAAGTCGAGTAGTTGTAGGACAGGAAGAGAAGGGGGGCTGGACGCTTGGGGTCCGCCGCTGTCCTCAAGATTCAAAAGAAAGTAAGTAAAGTATCTAAGGAGAGATCCCCAGTGGTGAATGGTTTGGAGGAAACACAAGGAGGGTGGCTGACTACTGTACCCTCAGGATTCTGGAGGGTCTCCTGAGGGACTGATTTCTAGAACTTGGTGGGGAAAGCCCCCACTGGTGTGCTTTCCACTCAAATCAGCCATTAGACATCAACTAGCTTTTTGGCAAAGGGCATTTATGTAGGTGGCAGAGTAACATTGATAAATACGAGGCCTCCCCCTAAAACCTAAGGCATCCTCTCTGCCAAGTGTATATGGGTCCATGGAAAAATAGGTTCTAATCATAGAAAATAGTCAGAATATAAGGGCAGAATTCCCAGTTACAGTATTCCTCTGGCAAAAGAGGTCACACTTCCTCCCTGTATCTATGCTGTCTTCAGTGTATTATGGCTGGTTCTGGCCAGATGTGAGATCTGCAACTGGGCCAATTTCTTTAGGAATATAGTCAATTGGGTAAAATTATTTTAAGCTTACTTCCTATCCCTTGCTGCCCTCTGGTATAGATGCAAGGGTCTGGTTCCTCAAGGTACTCCCAAACCTAGAATGTTCTACCACTTGATTGATGTATCACTGAACTGAGGAACCACAGAGATTTTGCCCATTGTTACAGTCTCCTAATGTTCATAGCTAGTTTTTTGGTTGGGTAATCAAGCTATTCTACTTTTGACCCAATTAAAGAGGAATTCCAACTCATTAAATCGTTCAAAGGAAGTTGACATACATTTATTTATTTTGAAAACCTAATCATGTCCTTTGATTGCTTGAATAATTAATTGAAGTTGGGGTGCCAAATTCCTTTGTTCTGCATCAATTCATACAAATCTCCCCATGTTTCACTAAATTATTCTTATTCCTCATTTCTTACAATTCAGCACTATTCCATTATAATTTTTTTTAGCTTAATTTGGTCATCGATTCCCCAATCAGTACCACCTTGTTTACAGATTTTTGCTACTAAAAATGTGTTGTTATAAATATTTGTTTATATGAGATCTTTCTTTGTATATTGGTACATGTAGTGGGATTTGGGGATCAAAGAGCATGGACAGCTTAGTCAGTTTCCTTACATAATTCCAAATTATTTTCTAGAATGGTTAGATCATTTCTCAATGTTTTTCCAATAGCAACATGTCTGATTTTCCAAAACCCATCAAGTATTGGACATTTCCATCTTTTGTCATCTTTGATAATTTTTTTATGGAATGGAATCTCAACTCTATTTTGATGTTTATTTTTCTGATTTGGAGTATTTTTATTTGATTGGCGATTGGCTATATTTCTTCTGAAAATGGATTGTTCAATTTCTTTGTCTGCTCATTCATCAAGGAATATCTAACATATTTGTAAATAACAAGCTCCCTCCTCTACTGCCTCCCATGAACAAAACTCCCTTAATAGTTGATCTGAGATTGGTTATTTGAGGCCATAATCCTGTTTCTTATTTCAATAGAAGAAGAAACAGATTACAGAGCTGGTGAATTCTTTTTTTTTTTTTTTCCCCTGAGGCTGAGGTTAAATGACTTGCCCAGGGTCACACAGCCAGGAAGTGTTAAGTGTCTGAGAACAGATTTGAACTTGGGTCCTCCTGAATTCGAAGCTGGTGCTCTATTGCTCCACCTAGATGCCCACTAGAGCTGATGAATTCTACTTCCTACTGGGAAAAAATTCACTTGTATACTCCCATTTTTGCATGGATTGAGCAAACTCAAATTAAGCTCAATTGAAATTCATTCTCAATAGACCTTTTTGTCATGTGTGAAGGAATCAATATTACATCTTTAAGTACAATGCTAATTTTTTTAAAAAGCTTCTTAATATTTCATTTGACAAAAGGTAACTTTTTAGGAGGAGAGCCATTGCTGTATATAAATTATAACAGTCTATGAAAGATATATGACATTAATTTCTTAAAAAGGAAAACTCAAGATTTCTCAGAATATTACTAATAATCACTAATAATAAAGTATTAGCTTAATTAAATTAATTAATCAACTTATTATTAAGGCACATTATTATATGATTAAAATTTATATATTCTAATGGATCTATGATCTCATTGATATGGGTATTCTTACCAAGAATGTAAACTGAAACTCATTCATGCCTTCCCATCTGTCCTGTACTACATAATTATCTTAGAGAGTAGGGAGGTTCACTCATTGTCTGGGAACCTTTCTCAGTTTCTCTTGGCATTGTATGGATATTAACAGAGGGCACAGGATGCCTGTTGGTTATCTTTTATTCTTACTATGTGGTCAGCACAGGTTTTTTCAGTTATATATTGCTCTGATGATATTCTTTACAATATTTCTCCTGTATAATCACTCATTTGTAATAGGTTGAACCTCCCTGTAGGCGCACTACACACCTCTCCATCACCCTGTGAGATGTTTTCCAAATTTATTTTTCACATTGTTTTGTGAGTTTCTAGGGAAGGGACTGACTTTTGTCTCTTTGTATTCCAGCTCATAGCACAGTGCCTGGTACGTAGTAAGTGTGTGACAAATAATTACTGGATTGGTGTGTACCAGCAGAAAAATTCAGGTGTTGAAAAATGACTCTTTGTTACATGGAGAAGCTTTAAGTACCTTGAAAGTACTTTGCAATTTCTCCAAGATTATCCAGTTTCCTATCCTCTCTCTACTCAATTTTAGAACCAGCTTGTAGCCTATATATTTCTAAATATCTACAAGTAACTACCTGGACTGATGGACCAGCCAGCTATTCACCTAATGGAATATCATAAATTAGAGAATAGGCATCCTTTGTCCACGTGGTTTTTCCTATGTGGATAGTTAGGACAAACTCTTTAAATACTTTTTTTTTAAAATCATATCTAGGGGCAGCTAGGTGGCACAGTGGATAGAACACCAGCCCTAAAGTCAGGAAGACCTGAGTTCAAATCTAGTCTGACTCACTTAACATTTCCTTGTGTGTGACTCTGGGCAAGTCACTTAACCCCAATTGCCTCAGGGAAAAAAATAAAAAAATCTTATCTAAATAGTTCTATTCTAATAAATAGGTAAGATATTTCAACACTCAAACTCTTCCCATTTATACTTTAAGATTTATAAATAATACTTAAATATTTAAGAGATTGATTCATCTTTTTTTTTCAAATTAAAATATTGTGTTAGTAAGTTACTTTCCTTTCTTGCTGAAATTCAATTAGATATGTTGCTATTTTTTCCCCTGTTTTTTTTCCCCTTTTGTATTATCTATATTCATAACAAAGCATGTTTTAGGGCTATTTTGGTTTATCTTTGCCTGGATAAAGCACATTCTCCAGGTGATTCTGAATTCAGCCAGTACTGATGAGGGTAAAGGTCAGGGAAGTCCCAGTGGGGGGGATTTGGGATGTGAAAGTGCCTTTTTGGGGAGTCTGGAGTTGACCCTTTATAGCAACATCAGCCAATCTGAATATTCCTTTTCCTTAGTGGCTAAAACCCCCAGTCACATCCCCCAGGATGTCACCTTGGGCTCCTCTTAGCTCTTTGTTGCTGGCTTCTTAATGTGTCTTTCTTCCTTACTAAGTGTGTTTTCTTACCACATCCCCTCTTCATTTAACAGTCCTGGCCCCATACCAAAAGTTGGGGGGGTACTGGAAGTTTGGTCTCCAGATCATTGACCCAGGATTGTATATGGGCAGCCATGAATGGCTTTTACTATCCAATGAAGTTAATGAAAGGGTTTCTGTTGAACCGTCCACCAGAGAGCTTACAAATGTTGGGGACAAATAATCCCTTACTGCCCCTAATTCTTTGGCTACTGAATAAGACTCCTTTGCAAATACCTCTGTTTTTGTGCTTCTTTTCTTGGGAAGAAGAAACTGTCAGTCTAACATGTTGATTACAGAGCAAAATTAATTATTATTATTATAATGATTATGAACAAAACTTAATTGTCCCACTGTAAAATATGATCTACTGATTTTTTTTTCATGATTATGGGAAGTTTCTGTATTCATATCACCAAACTATTAACTGGACTTTTTTTTTTAAACTATTCCTAAGCTTTGAAAAATACTTTGCATCCATTACTCATTTGATCCTCCTAATAACCTCTGGCAGTAGGTACTATTAATTATCATATTTTATAGATTGGTGAACTTGAGCTGAGGGAGGCAAAGTTATTTCCCAAGGGTAACACTTTAGTAGTTAGTAGTGGTCAGGATTTGAACTCATAGCTTCCAGTTTCCATGGCCTTTCCCTGTGTTGCCTTTCATAAAAGAAACTTATACCATTCAAGCCTTTAATGTAACAGTGACAGTAAAGAGAGGTCCTCATTTTGCAAATGAGAGAAAGAAGGGGACAATAAAAGTGAAACTCTATAATTTTCCCATGTTTCTCTTACTATAGTAACTAGCCTTGACATAACAATTCACAATGATCTATTACTTTATCTCTTACACTATCAGGAGATTTAGAAGAACTTCAGAGATCGTTTGATTTAATCTTCTGGGTTTACTTATTTTGAATTTACTTAAAATGGTATCCAAGGACCCATGAGTTATGGAAGAAATGATTTAGAGCCAGAATTGACCTCAGGGGACATCTGGTCTGGACACCTATTTATACAGATGAGAACACTGAGGCTTACAGAGGATTTGAACTCAAGGCTGCTAGCTCCCCAAAGGCAATGATCTTTCTAGTCTTTCTTCTCTCCTACTCAAACTTTACTTTCTACAAAGTTTCATTTTTTCATTAGGTTTTAGTCTTGACACAACCGACATGGGTCTCAAAGATACAGACTTGACTTGAGAAAGCATCACTGATTAATTTTCAGACATGATGAAAGCAACAAGAGTTTTGTTCCAGACTGCTCAACTTAGGGGGGCACTTGATAGTATTTTTAACTTTTCAGCAGCATATAACCATCAGAGCTTAATTGTTATTGACAATAATTATTGGTGAGAATCATTAGCTTTTTCTTGTTTGTTTGTTTTTTTTGTTTTTTGTTGTTTTTTTTTTTTTTTTTTGCTGAGGCAATTGGGGTTCAGTGACTTGCCCAGGGTCACACAACTAAGAAGTGGTAAGTGTCTGAGGTCAGATTTGAACTCAGGTCCTCCTGACTTCCGGGCTGGTACACCACTTAGCTATGGCATTAGACTTTTTTTTTTTTTTTTTTTTTTTTAAAGGAAGCTATCAATTCATGGGCTGGGTAAGTTTCTCCTCTCCCATTCCCATCCTTTACTGAGAATGTCCTCATTGTTGCTTGTCCTGGATCTAGGTACAATCCTGGGTGTACAAATATCTTAGTAACCGTTCTGTTCAAACATCAATTTCTTTTTTAGAGCTTGTATATAACAATCCTGTGAAGCAAGTCCATTTTGCAGATGAGAAAACTGAGGATCAGTGGCTTGCTCAAAGTCAGCTGGACTGCTCCCCAGTTCTCATTTCAACGTGCCATTCTGCCGGCCACTTGATTCTTTGTTCATTTCTTCCACTACCCAACTACCAGCCTGTGGCTCCTCTGATTTACAAGATTAAACTCAAGCCTCCTCCAAATGTGACTATTCATGTGAACACAAAAATAAGAACTACCAGACTCAGCATTAGCAGTTACATGGTTTAAAAAATGTGGCCTGAAGAAGGCCTGAAACCTTTCCCTCAGAATCTAGAGCTCGGCGAGCTGGGAGATGCTCAAAGATCCCGCTGACCCTTGCCTCAGCCCCCCCCCCCCAATCAGGTCTGGGATCGGTCAGTTCCACAACCCCAGCATCTCTGACTTGTTTCTGTCCACTCCCACGGCCGTTAGAGGCTCTTGGCCCAACTCCTGTCAGACCTGTTCGAACCCCTCCCTCTGCTCCCAGTGTCTCCATCGTCCCACCCTGGACACAGCTGAATGTGTCCCATCCCTTTCCTAACATTTCCTGTAACTTGGTGCCTGTAGGAGAAAGTTCAAGCTCCTCAGACTTGTTGCAAGTTCCCTATGACCTGCTCCAATTTCCCTTTCCAGAATTATTTCACACTACCCCCTTTATCTGTCCCAAACCCAGACTGAGTCCGTCTGTGCCCCCAGCTCTGTGCTGGCCCGTACAGTGTGAATCCCCTCCTCTGAACACCTCGCTCTCTGAGCCGCTGGCTCAGGCAAGTCTTGTTTTGTTTCTCCCATTATTAGTGATCTTTCCTGATGCCGTCTGATAGTGAGGTCCTGGTAAAATGGTAAGTGGATAGAGGGTTGGATATGAAGTTAGGAATGAGCAAGTTCAAATCCAGCCTCAGACACTTAGGAGTTGTGTGACCGTAGAAAAGTCACTTAACTTCAGTCTGCAAAAGCTGCTGGTTTTTATCATTCAAGTGACTCTCTGTCTCTTCTCCTCTCTTTCTTCCCCTTCCACTCTCTCTCTCTCTCTCTCTCTCTCTCTCTCTCTCTCTCTCTCTCTCTCTCTCTCTCTCTCTCTCTCTCTCTCTCTCTCTCTCTCTCTCTCTCTCTCTCTCTCTCTCTCTCTCTCTCCCAGTGGCTCTTTCTCCCTTTCTCTATCCATACTATCCTCCATCCCCTTCCTCCTCTTCCTTTTCCCCCTCTCCCCTTCCCTGTTCTTGTTCCTCCCCCTCCCCTTTGGCCTCTTTCTCTCTAACACACACACACACATACTCTTTCCCCTCCTTTCTCTCCGATTCTCCGTCTCTGTCTCTGTTTGTGTCTCTCTCCCTACCTCTGTCTGTCTCTCTAACACACACACACACACACACACACACACACACACACACACACACTCCCCTCCTCTCTGTCTCTTTTTTTTCTTCCTCCTTCCTTTCCCCCTCTCTCTAACACACTCATCCTCTTACTCTCTCTCCCCTCCTCCCTCCCTCCCCGCCTCTTTCTCTTTTCCCCCTCCCTCCCTCCTTCCCCCCCTGCCTAACATACACACTCACTCTCTCCCCTTTCTCTCTGTCTCTTTTTCTCTTCCTCCCCTCTTCCCTCAGGCTCACTATCTCTCTCCCACCTCTCTTTTTCTCTTTCTCCCTTTCTCTCTCCCTCCCTCCCTCTCTTCCTTCCCTCTCTCTAGAGGTATGCTGCCCCCAGGTGGCGCCTCAATCATCCCATCTGAACCACAAGAGACAACCATTCTCACCTGTATTCCTATAGGGATGTCAGCCTGTCTGTCTGCCCAGACCCGTACCCTACATATCTCACCCAAGTGATCAGACCCAGCCATGAAACCTCATCAAGAATTGGGACACAGGAGAATGGGAGAACCCAGGCTCCCAGGCCTTCCACGACTCCAGGATTCATTTCCTCATCTGTAAAAAGAGGGCAGAGGATGAAACAGCCTCTAAAGCCCCTTCCAGGTAGAAATCTATAATGATTCTAGATGTTTTTAGAAATATGATGTGCAAAGAATATTACTTAGATTTTGAGAGATCTGGATCTGATTTTATCATAAGACTTAGAGGTCCCTGGTGAAGTCTCTGCCTATCTCTCTTTGTATGTGTGTTTCTGTCTCTGTCTCTCGGTCTGACTGCTTCTGTTTCTTTCTATCTGTCTGTCTCTCAGTATGTGTCTGTCTGTCTGTCTTTGTCTCTCCTTCTCTTTCTGTCTGTTTCTATCTGTCTCCTCTCTTTCTGTCTGTCTCTGTCTCTGAAATTCTATTTTTTGTAAGTCACCCCTGCTGCCAGCCAGAGATCCCAGGCTATCTGTCATCTGCACACAGTGAAGTCCATGTGTATCTATTAAGTAAATCTACCTCTAAGTAACTGGGGTAAAAGTAAGGCATTTTGGTGTGTTTGAAGCTATAAAATAGGAAACTTTAAAATATCATAGACACAAAAATATGAAGCCTTGTTCCGGTGATTGAGAGAATATGGGGAGTAAAGAAGATCTGGAAGGAGGAGAGACGTGGTTCCAAATCCTATCTCCAACAAATGGCCAGTAGGGGGTTATAAAAGTTGTTTAACCTCTCTCACATTTCAATTCATCTGTACAATGGGACTAATAATTGTTGGAATAGTCATCTATTGATAACATCTCTTTCTTCCACATCGTGACTTTTCTCATCATGGTTTTGATCGATTTCGGATCAGCATCAGAAACTAAATGAGAATTTTGAGAGAGTTCTGCAGACGTTGTAGACGAGATAGTCAAAATCAGCAGATGAGATAAAAAAGTTTAGAACTTCAGAAATGTATAATATATGTACAATGTTGTTTGATATTCATATATTTTAACAAAATAATTCAGACTTCTTCTCTGCTACAAAGGAAAAATCCCAAAAAAAATTATTGCAGATTTTCCAGAGCATGGGGAGCATTATGTCACAATCCACACAGTGTAGAAGGGATAACTATACATAAAATCTATATACACTGGGCTAATAACTCTTGGAATAGTTAAGTCGCAGGATTTGAGGGAGGGAGGAAGGAAATAAGGTTTGTGTAGAACTTTCCAACCTTTATAAGCCTGGAGAAATGATGGCTATTATTATTCATTTCAAAAGCTCCCTCCACTCTGTCTTAGGCTCTGTGTGCTTTGCTATTATCTGCATCCTCCTGCCTCTCCTATTTCTTCTCTCCTGTTTCTCTTATTACCACTAGAAGCATCCTTGGATAGAAAGCATTATTAATTACCAGAAGTGTCCAGAAGCATGGGTCTCTGGCTGGCTCCACGAATGTCCACGTTATTGCTAATAATAATGATGATGACAAATCTAGCACTTTACAAATATTGTTAATGACTTTTTATCTACACTTCATAACAGCATTAACTCATAGCACAATGTCAAAACACTGTACACAGCTTTTCCCACAGAACTCGACAAGCTTTGCTGTGAATGGCTTTAGATCCCAAGTTAAGGAACATAAATTTCATTCTACCGGCAATACGTTCCTAGGTCGCTAGGTGGCGCTGCAGTGGATAAATGATCTGGCCTGGAATCAGGACATTTCATATCATGAGTTCAAATCTAGATTCAGACATTCACTTAACACTGTTGGCCTGAATTCCCCATTTGCAAAAATCAGCTGGAAAAGGAAATGGCAAACTATTCTCAGAACTTTTCCTTGATGAAGAGTCAGACATGGCTGAAATAACTGAACGATAACAAAATAGATCCTTGAGCTGGACACTGACATGGGCAGATCCAGGGTAAAGGGGAGAGAAATGATTATCAGCCCCATTTTGCATATGGGGAAACTGATGACATGGTTAATGTGGCCAGAGAGTGAGCTCTCCCAATTCAGTGTTTTTTCTGCTACACCATATACTACCTTATCATTTGATAAGACTGAAAGCTAGCTGATATCCAATGTAGGGAATGATTGGTAAATTAATTGTGTTTTGATCTATGCTTCTGTCCCTATGCCTGCCCTTACTAAATGAAAGCCTTTTGCATTTCAAACATCTTACATGTCAAAACAAAAATCTGAATTAAGTATTTCAATTAAATATCTGATTAAACATCTGATGGGATACCTCCTGATTAAGAGAAAAGATTTAATGAAAACAAGTTAGATTTGTAAATAGAAAGGCGCACAAAAGCATAATGGGTGATTTTATAATTATTCTTCACTCCTAGAGTGATTTGCCAGTGTTTAGACTCTGTTGGACCATACCCAGATCTATAAAAACTGTAATATTCCATTCTTCTCAAAATGGGAAATGGGTAATAAAAGGAAAAGAGTCATAGAATTTTCAACTTGAGAAAAAGAACATGGGGTGATGTAATCCATTCCACACCTGGTCAAATGTATCATTCTAGGAATCCTGAAGAAGTAGTCACCCAAGGGGAGAGACCCAACCTCCTGAAACAGCCCACTGAACATTAGGGCAGCTCTTTATTGGGGATAATTTTCTTACACTGAGCCCAAATCTGCCTTTCTTCATTTTCAGTGCATTACTTTTTAATCTCTATACTCTGGAATGAAAAAGACAATGCTTAATCCTTTTCCCATATGAAAGTCTTAAATAGATCTTGAAAGGCAATGAGCACGTCCCTCTCAAATGCTCTTTTCTCTTAGTTAAATATCCTTGGAGACAATTTTAAAAGAGTATTTGAAAATATTCCATGCTTCTCTACTTCCAGAATGTTGGCGTAGAAAAGATGGGCCTCAGGTTCAGGAATTACCTTGTCAATATACCCAGGATACAATGACAATGTAGTCTTTTCACCCGCTCAAGGTTCATTGGCAGTGCTGGACATTCATAGCTGGACTATCTTGGAGGGCTGCTCCTCAGCTCCACATTACAGAACCAATCCTTCATCTCAGGGGCCATCTCCCACCTAAACCTATTCTGATTCCTCCAGTGGCTTGGACGCCCTACCCTCAGTAGCTTGCATTTACTTTGCATAATTTTGCATCTGTTTAGACATGTATGTATGTATATATATATATATATATATACATACATATATTCTCTGTTATATATGATATCACTCACTCCTATAGAATGTAAGGCCCCTATAAAAGGTACTATATTGTTTTTGGTTCTACCTAAACTAGTGCCTAGAAGATAGGAGACATGTACTAAATGCTTATTGACTGATTGAACAATAGGTTTCTTCACCTACAACTTTTTTTCCTTTGTGGATAGTTAAGCCCAACTCTTGAGGGATTTTAGATTTCAATTTGGAGGCTCTGTTGTGGATCAGGGCTTGATGGCATCAGTACAACATCACCCACAAACAGAAATATATGGAGCTTGATCATTGAAAAAATGTTAATCAATCAAATAAAATTCTGCATATGTATGCATGTATGTCCCCCCTACACACACACACACACACACACACACACCACACACACACACACACACACAGCCAAGAAATTTTTCCATCATTTACACCTCGCTCAGGATGTCTTCCATGATGGTGGTGAATATTTTTGGCTAATGTTCCATTGATATCAGCTGAAGAGTGATGATAGGCATTAATTATTGGCAACTCATTACTAGTAACAAATTGTCTGCCAAAAATATCCCTATGTAATCTAAACATCCATATTTTATAGGGACAACCACCTCTTTGATTTTGCTATTTATGTATGTACATGAATAAAAGAGACAATTTTAAAAATAGTGTGTAGAGAACTGGCTTGAGAAGCAGGAAGACCTGGCTTCCAGACCTGGATAAGATCCATACCATTCAGGTGACTCTGGTCACAGGATTTAATGGCTCAGTGCCCACTGAGGCAACTCTAAAAGACAAGTTGCAGGAAAAATGTCAACCTCTACTGACCGAGAAATTTTCCTCATTTGGGAGTTCCCTATTCCAATAAAATCACCAGTCTAAATCCTATCCCTGATAAATATAAAATTATATAAATTATTATATAATTTAATAAATTAATATGTAATTATAAAATGTTATATAAATAAAATATATTAAAATTTATATAAATATAAAATTATATAAATGGACATATTATGTACATCTGAAAAGATGAAGCTTGAATGGGAGATAATAGATATGATGTCAAAAGAACTAAAGGAAGGTGTCCAATGTAGGATGGACATCTCATGGATGATTTGTTACAATAATAGTAATAATTGCATTTAGTTAGTACAAGATATGTTAAGTGCTTTACATGCTATCTCATTTGATCCTCACTGAGAATCATGGGACATTATGGACAAGTACTAGATGAGGTGCAGATGGGCTTCGAGATGCCCGGTTGGAGAAGTTCCACACCTCGGTGAGATCACACTTCCCTTGAATTGTATTTTAAAAATCAGCATCTCCATCATGCACTCTTAGGAGTTGGTGTAAATCAATATTTCAAGTCACATGACTAAATTCTGTTAGTTAAGCAGGAAAAGTTCACTGCAGGACAAAGCTAAAACGGCTTGCTTAATTTATGTTTATTGATAAAGACTTGGCTGGAAGAGAAACTTTCAGCTTCAGCTGCAATAAAGAACCCGGTGCATAAAGCTATTATTGCCAGCCTTCAGGGTATGTAATAATTAGAAAATCTTTGATGATGTTTTGCCATCAAGGCCAGCTGAGGAAATGGCCATCCCACAGAATCCTGGAATCGGAGAAATGGAGGGGACCTCTCGAGCCATCCAGCTCAGCCTGAATCAGACCAAGAATCAGCCCTAAAACATGCGAGTCATTTATTCACCATAGTCTTCTTAAAGCCTCTTAGTAAGAGCAGAGCTGCCAGCTATTTCCTGAACAAGCTCATTTCACTAGCTCTAGTTGTGGGGAGCTTTGTTCCTCACATCAAGCATCAAACAATCAATCAATCAATCAATATTTATTAAGTGGCTGCAACATGCCAGACACCGGCCTAAGTGCTGGGGATACCAAAAGAGGCGAAAGATCACCCCTATCCTCCTACTCATTGCCCTAAGAGCTCCTGTCTGGGAACATACAGAATAAATCTAACACCTTTTCTCCACGATAGTCTTTCAAAAACCTCAAAGCAACAACATGGTAGAGGAGACAGAGTATTCCACTTGGAATCAGTCTTGAATTTAGGACAAATCATTTAATCTCTTTAAGCCTCAAGTTTCTCATCTGGAAAATGGGAGGGGCAAGGTATCAGACTCAAAGGTCTCTGAGGTCCATTCATGACTTAAAACTATGATCCTATGTCTGTCCAAGGCTTCTGTTCTGATTAGACATGCCTAGTTCACTTAAATTCGCCTTACATATTATGAAAGGCAGGTAAGTGGCGCCATATTGCAGAGAGAGCCTGGCCTGATTCCTAAATACTCAGCTTTATGAGTTCAAATCTGACCTCAAACCTTCATTAGATGTGTGATCCTGGGCAAGTCACTTAACCATGTTTGCCTCAGGTTTTTCACCTGTAAAATGAGCTGGAGAGAGAAAAGACAAATACTGGAGCATCTCTACCAAGAAAACTCCCAAATGGGGACAGAGAGTCGGACGTGATTGAAAAATAACTGAACAACATCTCAAGGTCTTTTGTCACTCTGGTTGCCCTCCTTGAGGCATTCTCCACCTTGAGGATGTCATTCGGAAATTATATATAATACTCCAAATGGGGGCTGGTTGGGACAGGCTGCAGAGGAATCCATGGCTCTCTTCACACAACCAAGATCCTGTTAGATCTTTACCTTCCCTAACACACTTTTGACTCTTATGAAGCATGTAGTCTGCTAAAATCCCCAGATGTTCTTCTTTATTCATGTTTCCCCAATTTCCCAGGTGCTGACTGTGATATGAAACATCACTGCATCTTGGAGCTCCATTTCAGCAACACTCAATCCGGGGCTGGGGCTCTCTTTGGGAGGTAACTAGACATTAGTCTGAGGGGGAATCAAAGTCAAGGGAGTGGGGATGACTGGCCTTTGGAAGACAAAATAGTTTAAAAGAATTCCACTAGCAATCATGCATCAGATTATGGTAAATATCGTGGTGAAATCCTAAATGGCTTCTTAAAATCAGAAATTATTATTATTAAAGTTTTGTATTTTCAAAACATATGCATGGATACTTTTTTCAACATTGATCCTTGCATAGCCTTGTGTTTCAGATTTTCCCCTCCCTAGATGGCAAGTAATCCAATATATGTTATACATATTAAAATATATGTTAAATCCAATATGTGTAAACATATTAGTACAATTATCTTACTGCACAGAAAGATCAGATCAAAAAGGAAAGAAAATGAATAAGAAAAAAATGCAAATGAACAACAAAAAGAGTGAAAATGTTATGTTGTGATCCACTCAGTTCCCACAGTCCTCTCTGGGTGTAGATGGCTCTCTTCATCACAAGATCATTGAAACTGGCCTGAATCATCTCATTGTTGGAAAGAGCCACGTCCATCAGAATTGAAAATCAGAAAAAATTAAAGTTACATATGATTTCCTGACAGCATTAAGCAAGTCCCTTGGCACTAACATATAGTCTTGCCCCCTTTCTTTTGCCCTCAGAAGAACTTTGAAGTGACCAGGAGGCTTGCTTTCAGGATAACACCATATCTGGGCTCTTCCTCTTCTCCCCAAATTTGTTGAACTTCATTCCAAACTCAGAAAACTCAACCAGAAATCCTTTTCTAATCCTCTGCCTTTCTCTGGAGGCTTTATAACCAAGACATGATCAAATCCTGCAAAGCTTTAAAAAAAAGAAAAAAAAAAAGATCCAATGAGCTCATGACCTAAGGCAGAATGCTTGCAGATGCTTTGAGAGAAAGACTTCCCCAGCTGGGGTGTGCGTGACTTTAAAGCAAAACAAAACACCCAGCTAATTGGGATGGCTTAACAAGAATGAGTTAGTGGGGAACCAAGATGATGCTTAAAAAAGAAAACACCAGCCTTTGGTTAACCACTGAGACTCCCAAATCCTGTAGCATCTGCCAATAAAGGGTGACCAACAAATCATCTCTAAAGAGCTCTAAATATGATATCATCATGAATACATCCCATTTCCTGAACGATCTCCAGCAGAAATCATTGGGCAGCGTTGAGTTCTTTGCCTTGGTGATGGAAGATGAAGAAATAGGATTAATGACAACAGCTGGTAGTTATTTAATCAATCAATAAGCATTCATTAAGAACCTACTATGTGCCAAAGACCAAAGCAAAAATGGTCTTTGCCCCTAAGGACTTCCCAGTCTTGCCAGGGAAGACAACTTATACGTGGAATAATTTAAGGATTGTAAGGTACTTTGTCCTTAGAATGTCACCTGATCCTCAAAGAAAAAACGGTCACACGTTCTCTGTTCCAGGTCTCCTTCTCCTCATCTATACAATTATCTGCACTTGATAATCTTGAGGTCCTTTTGAAGTGGAAATTGATGATCACAAGAACATGAAATCACTGTTCCAGTTATTATTCCCATTTTAAAGATGAGACAATTGTGCATTTGTTCAGAGTCCCATGACCAAGAAGTGCCAGGGCAGGATGGAAGCCCAGCTTCTCTTGATTGCAAGACCAGCTCTCTTTCTGTTGGTTGACAAGGACTGTAGGGATTATCTGGTCCAACTAATAGTTTCACAGAGGAGAAAACTAAGATCTAAATGGGAGGAAATAGCTTTTCTGAGGTCACCAAAAGTATATACAAGTTGCATACAGAATAAATGGAAAGCAATATCAAAGAAGAAGGCAGCAGCCACTAAGGAAGTCTGGAAAGGTCTCTTGAAGCTGAATTTCAATGGAGATGACATTCTAGGCATGGGAAAGCAGAGATGGGAGATCTCTGGAGCACCATGCCCATGGAACAAAAAGCCAGCGGTGCTGTATTTTAGAGTGTGGGGACAGGAGCAAAGTATAAGAAGGCTAGAAAGGAAGGGATAGACTATGCAGAGTTTTAAAAGCCAGAGGACCTTTGATTCCATCCTTGAGGGAACCACTCAAGTGCCTTGACTAAACCTATAATTTAGACAAATATTTTTGGTGGCCAAATGGTGGGTGGCTTGAAATGGGCAGAGAATCAAGGCTACAGAGATGAAGTAGGCCAGAGGTTGTGAGAGCCTACATTTGAGCAATAGTTGTGAGTGGAGAGAAGGGAGTGGACAGGAAAGATGTTGTGAAAGTAGAAGCCACAAGATTTAGCAATGGATGGAATCTTGGAATAACGTAAAATCTACTTTAGTCATGCAAGATGTCATCTTTTTCTTTTTTCTTTCTTTCTTTTTTTTTTCTCTTCCTTCCTTCCTTCCTTGCTTTCTTCCTTTCTTTTTTCTTCCTTCCTCCTTCCCTCCCTCCCTGCCTCCTTCCTTCCTTCCTTCCTTCCTTCCTTCCTTCCTTCCTTCCTTCCTTCCTTCCTTCCTTCCTTCCTTCCTTCCTTCCTTCCTTCTTTCTTTCTTTCTTTCTTTCTTTCTTTCTTTCTTTCTTTCTTTCTTTCTTTCTTTCTTTCTTTCTTTCTTTCTTTCTTTCTTTCTTTCTTCTTCCTTCCTCCCTCCCTCCCTCCCTCCCTCCCTCCCTCCCTCCCTCCCTCCTCTCTCCCTCTCTCTCTCTCTCTCTCTCTCTCTCTCTCTCTCTCTCTCTCTCTCTCTCTCTCCCTTCCTTCCTTCCTTCCTTCCTTCCTTCCTTCCTCCCTCCCTCCCTCCCTCCCTCCCTCCCTCCCTCCCTCTCTCCCCCCCCCTCTCTCTCTCTCTCTCTCTCTCTCTCTCTCTCTCTCTCTCTCTCTCTCTCTCTTTCTTTCTTTCTTCCTTCCTTCCTTCCTTCCTTCCTTCCTTCCTTCCTTCCTTCCTTCCTTCCTTCCTTCCTTTCTTTCTGCTGAGGCAATTGGGGTTAAGTGACTTGCCCAAGGTCACACAGCTAGGAAATGTTAAGTGTCTGAGGTAAAATTTGAACTCAGATCCTCTGGACTTCAGGGCTGGTGCTCTATCCACTGTGCCACCTTGCTGCCCCAAGATGTCTTAACCCAGGCCTCCAGCATCTCCATATGGGCCTACTCATAGCTTTGCACTCTTCCCTCTCTCTCCTTTTAGTGTTTAATAGTCATGTAATTTGTCACTGTCACAGTCTATGCATAAATGGGACTCCTGACTTCAGTTTTCTTCTCTCATCAACCATTACCCATGAATAGTAAAATAGTAAAATAAGCTCTTTAAGAGCATGGTTCTAATCACATTAAAACCCGACTTAAGAACCTTGGATAGCGCTCTCTTTCTCTCTGTCTCTCTCTGTCTCTCTCCCTATCTCTCTTTCTCCCTTTCTCCCTTCCCCTCCTCCCCTTCCCTCTAATCTCTCTCCCCTCTTTCCTTGCCTTGCATCTGGACTACCTTGTTCTCTCCCCCAATTAGAGTGGAAGCTCCTTGAGGGAAGAGATGAGTTCAGTTTTTTTCTCCTTAGATCCTCAACACACAGCACAGTACTGGGTGCCTAGCAAGTGCTTGTGGATAGCATGACTGTTTTTTGTTGACCCATTCATTCTTTGTGTATAAAGGGTTCTGCGAATCTTAAAATGAATGAGAGTTGTTATTATGAGCCCTGATGGGACTTGGAATCCGGAGAAATGGGATGGATTCTTGCCTCTGACATGTCTCAAGTTCAAAGGTGATTGGGCAAGTCAGAGCCTCTGTGTGCGTCAGGCAGTGATCTAGGACTTAAGTCCTAAGGCACAGAGCAAATGGCTGAATGTGTGTGTGAATGACAAAGTGTTTCCCGAGCTCTTCCTACGTGTCGGGCACTGTAGCCATGACTGCATTTCTACATCCTGATGAACTCAGATCCTAAGTGCATTAGCCTAAGCCAGTGGAAGTCAAGCATTGCCATTTTGGATTTCTCAGCCAAGTGTCCGGCATAAATAAGCGGTTATAGCTTTGTAATGCTGTTCTTTCCTTCAGGCCAAATGAGAAAAGAAAAAATCATTCAGCCTCATCTTTGGCCCAGAGTCCCCAGATGGCTTTTGGCTGCAAGGTCTTTCTGAGGGTCCAGCTTTGAAGTCCCCGATGACTTTTCCCACTGTTCTCATTGCACCAGAATCTCAATCATGAAACAATTTGGATGCAGGGCCAGATCTATGACTGAAGCTTCTATCCCTTCAGTCAGATTTCCAGATACTCAGAGATAAAAATTAGCAATCAGAGCCTAACAAAGCCAATAGACCTTGGGTCATCTAAGCCTATGGAGTCATGAAACCTCAGAAGCTGAATGGGAAAGGCCTATCGAGGCCATCGAGCCTGACTTGGACCCAAACTGGAATCCCCTTTACACTAAAATATCAAACGCATGGCCTATAGCCTTGATACAATATTCCGAGCTGCAGCTGAACACCCAATTAAAATGTCATTGGGAAATATTTGATAAAATAAAAAATACAATTAATTATGGATAATATTAATATATTTTTTCTGTCAATATAAGTCTAGCAGCCCCCATTCCTGTTTGATTTTGACAACCCAGATCTACAGCAAAGCCAACAAGGGTATTTAACCTCTGCCTGAAGATCTCCATTGAAGGAGAATTCGTGATTTCCTAAGTCAATTATTTGATCGGTCAATCAACAAGCATTAATTATGCACTTGCTATATTCCTGACACTGAGCATTAGGGACATAAAGAAAAGCAAACATAGCCTCTGTTTTCAAGAATCAAGGTTGGGGGCAGCTAGGTGGAGCAGTAGATGGAGCACCAGTCCTGAAGTCAGGAGGACCTGAGTTCAAATCTAGCCTCAGACACTTAAGACTTCCTGGCTGTGTGATCCTGGGCAAGTCACTTAACCCCAATTGCCTCAGCAAAAAAAAAACAAAAAAAAACCAAACAAACAAACAAACAAACAAAAAAAAAAAACTTGTAGTCTAAAATGTGCACACAGATTTTTTTCCCTTTTGGTCTGATTTTTCTTGTACCACATGACAATTATGGAAATGTGTGTAAAAGGATTGAATATATTTAACTTATATCAGATTGCTTGCTATCTTGGGGAAGAGGAAGAAAAATTTGGAAGATGGAATCTTATAAAAATGAATATTGAAAATGATTCTTACATGTATTTGGAAAAATAAATAATATTGAGGAAAAATTAAAATATGCATATAAAACGTACAATTGAGATATACCACATAGATGGGAGATACTAGGAAAAAGGGGAATTAGCAGTGGGTTAGGGCTGGAGCTGTGGGCAGGAAAGGCCAGTGAGAGAGGGGGGTGTTGGGATGAATCTTCCTAGCAGGAAAATGAGCAAGTAGAAGGGAGGGGACCAGTGCTCCAGGCATGGAGGGAAGCCATGGCAAAAGAACAGAGAGGGGAAACTGATGGACAGCAAAGACAGCAGCAGGGTTGAGTGATGGAGCATGTTATGGGGAGAAGAATAAAAAAATCTGGAAATGGTAGGAAGGAGCCAGGCTGTGAAGAGCTTTCAGTGTCACAGGAATTAGTTACTTAGTGTGACAAAGGGTGAGAGCTTGTTCCCAGAGAATTTAGAACAATGCAATGTACACCCATAAAAATGGCTTCCCTTTCCACTCAAACATGGCTGACATCGCTCCCAATCACAGGGTACTCAAAAGCCACGACCCTCGATTAAGCACTTAACCTGCTGCAAATTGGTTTTGGAACTCTGAGCCAATCACAGAATCTCCCAGAGCCACTCTAAGACTCCACATCTGTGGAGAAGGCATCTGTGCCTTAGTGAAGGGAGTTTTCCCCATTCTCTATCGAGGAAATCACTGATCAAACCCTTTGTGCCAGGTGCTGAGAACTCAGAGACAAAACTGCAACAAACCCTGACCTCTGGAAGCTGATATTCTCCTTCTGTCCCTAATGCTACAGGTGGTCTCACTAGCACCACTTTGTAGTGAGTAAACTTAGTCTCAGGCACCAAATGCTTGGGCTATATTCTCAGAGACAGTCAACACCACAGGCAGGATTTGAACTCCCGATCGGACACTCTTGTGTGCAAGCAACAATCCCTCCCCGTCCCGCAGCACAGCTGGAAAAACATGGAGCCCAATCCTTCTCTCCCCGTTGTGTCAGAGGAATGGAAAATGGCCCCTTGTCTCTGCGAGGGGCCGTGTCCCGATTTATTTTCTTATCTGTGTTCAATTAGATGAATGTCCATTATTTTCTACGTATTTATGGATGTCATTTGGGCTGTGCCCAAAATTTGCTGGGTGTCGTTCAGTTCCCCACTGGCAGAGAGGCCCATTTAGGAAGCCCTTCCCTATAATTAGCATCACTCCAAGAAACAAGGCCCCTCTGTGCAGTACCTGCCCCAGCTGTCATGCTTTCTTTACAATGAAGGGCCTTGATGGGTGCTCGAGGCCCCGCTTCTTTGAGAACGAGGCCTGAAATGTGTTATTGCAGCGGGGCGGTTACTCGGGTCACCGTATCAGGTGTTGCCCTCTGTGGCAGCCCCGGCTCAGAGAGGGCTGTCTCCATTACATTTCTTCTTAATTATTCCTACGCTTTTCAATAACCACGTGTCATAAAGACATGGCAAGGAGTCAGCTCGGATTAGCTTTAATCTGTCAGGTCGTGACAGACTCTCAAGACAAGTGCCTTAATCGAGGGTCGAGGGTTTTGGGTATCCTGTGGATGGGAGTGCCGTCAGCCATGTTTAAGTGGAGGGGGCCCGGGCAGGGGAAGGCATTTTTATGGGTGTACATTTCATTAGAATTCCAATAAAAGTGCTGTGTCCGTTTGAGGTAAGTGGAACAGGCCTTCCCGAGGACTTTAATTTTTCTTTAAGACACATTCCTATGAAAAGAAATTGCTTTAAGGAAAAACATGCTATAAGTAATGTTTTTCCTCTAAACATAATAAGCCTTATTAAAACCTTAAGGCACTTTTGGTAAAAAGCATTTGTCAGGATCCTCCCTGGCGTCACCTTTGGGCTTTGCTTCTGTCTCTCTCTTGGAATCAGGAAAAAGCCGAGGGGCCAGGCTTGAACCCCAGCCAAGGTCTGGACCAAAGGGCTTGACCTGTGCTTATGGAAAGTCATGGGGATTTTTCAGCTGGTCACATTTTCCTTCTTCTCATTGGGAGATACTGACATTTATGGAAGACAGTGATGAGGGAGTTAGTCTAACAGTTTCACAATGGGCCCGGAGAAGAAGCCACAGAATAATTGGCTGAAGAAATGAGAGTGTTAAGCTTAGAGAAGAGTCGGGATGGGGATGGCAATCTTCATTGCCATCTTCAAGTTATCTTCAAGTATTTGAGGTGCTGGCTTGTGGAAGAAGGATAAGGCTGGATTTGCTCAAAGAGAGACCAAGGAACAAAGTGTAGAGTTTGCAAAGAAATTTCTGTTGAATGGAGGAGAAATCTCCCAATTTTCAGAGCTGGGGAGAGAGAGGTGTGGCCTTAGGAAGATGGATGACAATTCACTTGATGTAAAGGGGATGCTATTTGTTCAGACGTGAGTTGGGCCAGATGGGCATGGAAGGACCCTCCACCTCTGGAATTCTGTCTTTTTATGGCTTGTCTGGGAGCAGCTAAGTGGTATAGAGGATTGGCATTGCAAATACAGTGCCAGACCTAGACCAGGAAGAACTGAGTTCAAATCCAGCCTCAGACAGTTGGTAGCTGTATGACCCTGAGCAAGAAATTTCACTCTGTTTGCCTCAGTTTCTTTAGTTATAAAATGAGCTAGAGAAGGAAATGAATGACAAACCACTTCCCTGCCAAGGAAACCCCAAATGGAGTCATGAAGAGTTGGACACGACTGAAAAATAATTTTAAAAGAATATGGGTTGTCTGCTTTTCCCCAGAACTGGAAAGTGTGGATAGGAGCTTCAAGGAGGCAGATATCAGCTCATCATAAGGGGTGGGGAAGAAGGGAGAATGTGAAAAAAATAAAAAGTAAAAGTGAATTCAGTGGGAAGGGGTGCCAATTGTGGGGATCTTGAAGGAGGTGATCCTTGAGCTGAGTCTTGAAAAGAACCAGGGCTACTAAGAAGTAACGAAGGTATGAGAGAGAAAGCTGTGGAAAAGCTGACTAAATGTCATCCTTGGCAACCCACAGAGTGAATGAGAGAGAGTACTCCTCAATCCAGTGGCATTGTCTGAGGGATGCTGGGAAATACTCCTCCCCCCCCTAAGAATTCTCTCAGCTAAGGCTTCATGTTACCTGGATCTTCAAAGCTTTTCATCTCCTGTGGCTCTTACCCAAATCCCAGCAATCCAACAGGGGCAGTGCTTTAAGTGCCTGTATCAGCACCTCTGACAACACAACACTTACAGAAATAAGTTTCAGGCTGAATCTTTGGAAGGAAGAAATGGAATGGGGAGGGAAGAAAAATGGCGGCTTGGAGAACCAAAGACTTATTTTTCATTTCCTAGGCACTTGTTTTACAAGCAAAAGGCTTTACTGATATCTTTTATTTCTTAATTTTTCCTAATACTTCCCTGGGCATTTGTCCAGTCTGATCAGGATCAGGAATACACCAGGCAGTCTCAGGCAACGTTCTGGATTTATATTTGTGTGTGTACATACATATATATGAATGTATGTAGGTAGGTATATGTATATATGTGTGTGTGTATATATATGCATATATATGTATATATATATATATATATATATATGTGTGTGTGTGTGTGTGTGTGTGTGTGTGTGTGTGTGTTTTCTCTTATACCAAAAAAGAACCCATTTTATGACAATTTGGACTATGAGCCAGTGAAAGATTTCATCCCCCACTTTTGTTACAAGCCTGGGCAGGAATGGGCATAGAGTGATACATAGAGAAATGTGTCCCTCTCAGACAAGCTTGGAAACGTGGATACATATAACACAAAACACATAGTAACACTGTGTTCACAACCAATTATCACTGGCCTGAGAGAATGCAGTTTCCTCTGTTTCAGGGGAGGGAAAAGAAACTTTATGATTGGCTGGTCTGTGGGTTCTCCTAGTTGGATATGCTTCCCCCTTCATCAGTTCACAAAAGTCTTCCCCAGCTTCCTTCTACACGTATGGTGCAATAATTGTCATTAGGCTTAGTGAGTCTGAAACAAGGGAGACTTTGTCTTTTGGACGATCTTGAACAAGAACTAAGGGAAGGAAGGCAAAATATCAGCCTTTTTGAAGATTCTTAAATGACATTGGTCAAGAAAGGGACAATGCGGTATCCCCCTCTCTCTGTGAGGCAGGATTGACATATGTGCACATGGCGTCTCTGAATGGAATGTAAGTTCCTTGAAGGCAGAGACTATTGTTTGTTTTCCATGTCTCCAAGACCCAGCACACGTGTGGGGTGCACAGAAGTTAGGGAATGTTTGTGGATCATTGATTCATTTTCTTTGGTGAAAGATAGGAAATCCCAGGGCTTATACTCCTGTAAAATGAGTAACAGAAAGAATGGTCCCATTAACGACCAATAAATACCTCTCTTTGGAACAGTAAAAAGCTGGGAGCCAATTTTGTGCCCAAAGAGTGAGGGACGGCTGAGCAAACTGTGACATATGACTAGAAAGGAAGGTGATTGCACCATAGGATCATGCACTGTTTCTCATAAATCTGAGAAAATTGGAGAGTCATGAGAAGATGTATATGAACTGATACAGAAGGAAACAAGCACAATGGGGAGAATGAGATCCACGGTGACCTCAGTAATGAGAATGAGAGACAATGGTAAAAAGTGACAGAATTTGGGTGAACTAGAGAGCCTTGTTTCCAGACAGCATCCAGATGATGCTAAAACAATTTGTCTTCTTCGCCTAATTTTTTTAAGGGGAAAGATATCATGGAAGGGAAGTTTTGGGGAAGTAATTATTTTATCAAAACAAAGCATATCCATAAAATATTGTTTTAAGACAAAAAAAGGCAGTATAACCCATGGAAAGAGTATGGGACCTAGAGTGAGGTGAGAGTAGCTGATAATTACTGTGTGATACAGATAAATCAGTTAATCTTTCTGAGCTACTACTTTCTCATCTGTAAAATGGGTTTAAGTATTATACTACCTCTCTCCCAGCTGTAAGGGAAGTACTCTATAACTCTCATGGCTCAGTTTAAGTGCTAGAAGTGGGAGCCATTGGGGTGTATGCATGTGTGTGTGTGTGTGTGTGTGTGTGTGTGTATTTCAGAAAGTGGTCTTCTTAGAATATATATTTATATAATATATGATATATGTGGAAACTATTGGTATGTATAAGTATATATCCATACTTAAAATAGAAAAAAAAATATATATAGGATCTATTTGGTATGTATATATCACACATATACATACATACATACATACATACATATATATGTATTATATATCTTAAAACAGGAAAAATATACGGGAGCTATGAGTACATACATATATATATATTTCAGGAAGTGGTCTTCTTAAAATAAAATATTTGTGTGTATATGTGTATGTGTATGTTTGTATGTATATACCAATAACTTTCATATATGTTTTTCTATTTTAGGATGTGATAAAATATATACATACATATATATATATATATAATACATATCAATAGCTCATATTTTTTTTTCCCATTTTAAGAAAATGACTTCCTGAAATAAGTGTGTGTGTCTGTATGAGTAGTTTTCCCTCTATATTAAGAAGGTAAATTTCTGAAATGTCTTAGGTCACTGTAGCCTTAAGGTTTGAATGGTATTGCCTTGGAAACAACCTATACCAAACCCAGGAAATTTGATGGTGCTCAAGAATAAGAGCTACCATTTATGCATTATCAGTGTTAAGATTTGAAAAGGGTTTTATATGTATTATCTCTCTCTCTCTCACTCTTTTTTTTTTTTTAGGCTGGGGTTAAGTGACTTGCCCAGGGTCACACAGCTAGGAAGTGTTGAGTGTCTGAGATCAAATTTGAACTCGGGTCCTCCTGAATTCAAGGCTGGTGCTCTATCCACTGCGCCACCTAGCTGCCCCTATATGTATTATCTCACCTGATTATTCTCATTTTACAGATGGGGAGACTGAGGATTAAAAAAATTAAATGGCTTGTCTCACTCAGTTGTAGTTTAGTACCTTGCCTCACTCACTAGTATCCAAGGCAGGTTTTGAACTCATCTCTTGCTGATTTCAAAGGCAGGATTCTGTCTACTAAATGGCTCAAAAGGCAATAATAAGTTTAAAGCAGAAAGGGACCTTGGAGACAATGAATCCTTAACCTTTTTTTGTATCTTGGACTCCTGGGCAGTCTGAGAAAGTTTATGTTCCCCCTCTCAGAATAATGTTTTTAAGTACACAAAATCGGATTACAAAGTTTCAGTAAAGCTAAACAAAGTATTTGAAAGTAACTTTGCCAAGCTGAGGCTAAGGAGCCTCTGATATAGACCAACCCCTCGTTTTTAAGATGAGGCTCAGAAACTTGATTTACTCAAACCTATGCAAGAAACATGCTCATCATTGGGGGTGCCATGCAAAGAGCTCTTAAGTGGGAAATTCTGAGTTCAAACTCCATCTTTTTTTTCCTTTTTTTTTTTTTAATTATAGATTTTTATTTGCAAGATATATGCACGAGTAATTTTTCAGCATTGACAATTGCAAAATCTTTTGTTCCAACTTTTCCCCTCCTTCCCCGCCCCCCCACAAATGGCAAGTTGACCTATATATGTTAAATATGTTAAAGTATAAGTTAAATACAATATATGTATACATGTCTATACAGTTATTTTGCTGTACAAAAAGAATCGGACTTTGGAATACTATACAATTAGCCTGTGAAGGAAATCCAAAATGCAGGCGGACAAAAACAGAGGGATTGGGAATTCTATATAGTGGTTCATAGTTATCTCCCAGAGTTCTTTTGCTGGGTGTAGCTGGTTCAGTTCATCAAATTCCATGTTGACCCTTAATATACTTATGACTTTAGGCAAGTCATGTAACCACTCTGGGTCTCGGTTTCCTCATCTGCAAAACGGGGGATTTGGGATCCCCCTCTCGACTGAAATCTCAAGTCCTACAAAACTAATCAACAGGGATGAGGCTCAAACCGAGCTCCTCTGCCTCTCACCTCCATGGCCGGTAGCCCACTGCCTCCCCTGGCATTTCTGCTGATCAGGGCGATTCTGTGACCCAAGATTCCCCCAAATTCACAGGTTCTGCCCATTTAAAGCTATCAAATGCCGACAGCATGTTGATCCTTAAAATCCAAGTGATTCGATTTCCCCTTTTTAAAAAGCCGAGGAAAGGGGGGAAACAGCCGACTTCAGGCATGTGAAATTGCGAGTTCTGAGGAGTAGCATGTGGCTGCCATGAAGAGGACAGTCTCCTAATCTGCTTGCTCTATTTCAAGGATGCTGACTTCCAGCGGCTCCTCTCATCACTATCACTTGCTCCCAAGCCTGACTATAACCTCCCAAATAGAAATTCCACAGCTGCATATGGACCTAATCATTTTCCCAGATACCTAATCACCAGGAATTTTTTTAATCATCATTATGACAAAATCGGGTGTGTTTAGCTTAATTCCCAATGTAATGTTTGCAGTGCCTAGGAACTGGAGCCCCCCAGCCCTGAGAAGGGGCGAGGTATCCTCTCTGTTTCTGCTTGAAGAAGTCTGGGAAGCAGATGTTTATAAGGCAAAGGAACGATGATGATAATGAAAAAGTGTATATGAAATGATATCAATGATTAAAGGCCAGGATGTAGTTCATGCTCGTTAATGGATGGGGGCAGGGCAAGAACAGGGTAGGGAAGGAAGGAAAGGGCTGGGAAGGGGAAATCTCGGATTTATCAAAGCCCAGAAAAGACAATGGCATCGTGGCAGAGGCTGTGCCCTCCCCAGACTCATTTACAAACAGCCTCCTGCCCCCAAGAGAACTACTATTAAAGACTCCCAATCCCCAGACCAGGGAACCTCCAGGGTATTGTATTGTGGGTCAAAAACATCCTCCAACCCAAAGTTGGAACAAGCAAGAAGTTTAGAATTTTTCTTTCAAAAATCAAAGAAATGAGTCCACAATGTAGCAACTGCTGGGTTTGTTCCCGGACATAGGGAAGAAAAAGGAATCACTGTCCCATCCACAAAGAGTTGACTTTTTCCTGAGAACTCATGTTCTTTGGATCAACAGCACATGATTGTTATTTTCAGATTGGGTAGATTTAACGACTTCCTAGACCCAGTTCACATTACTGCTACTCAATGTTCCAGGCAAACCTGCTGCCTTGCTCTTCCTAGAACAAGACATAACATCTACATCTTTGTGCCACCGGGATTGTCCACCAAGTCTAGAATGGACTCCCTCCTCCCTGCCTCAATTCAGAAACCCCAACTCCCTCCAAGGCTCATCTCAGCTGCCATGTTAGTCTGGAAACTTGATCTCGTTCTCACAGCTACTGGTTCTTCTCACTCCCATAAAAATGTTATATTTATTTTGTCTGGAGTTTATATTTACTTATCTGTGTATATTTTAAAATTCCTCCCCATCCCCACCCTCAATGGAATGATAGTTCCTCAAAAGCAAAGACTGCTTCATTTTTTTTCTTTTATTTTTATTTATTTTTCTTTTTCTGAGGCTGGGGTTAAATGACTTGCCCAGGGTCACACAGCTAGGAAGTGTTAAGTGTCTAAGACCAGATTTGAACTCGGGTCCTCCTGAATTCAAGGCTGGTACTGTATCCACTGCGCCACCTAGCTACCCCAAGACTGCTTCATTTTAATTTTTGCATCCCAGAGCCTTTCACACAGCAGATAAATCTAATAGTGGCTGAATTATCATGGCTTTGGTCATGATTCTTTTCTCTCTTTCCCCCTTCCTCCTTCTCCTTCTTTCCCTCTTTTTTTCTCCTTCCTCCTCTCCCCCCATTCTAGGGATAAACTCTGATGAGTAAGTGATATAGTCATCTTACTTTCTACAGTAGCTCCCGATCCCCCTCTAGTATGCTTCCCACATATACAAAATCACAGTGACAGCCCCGCTTAAATACCTCACAACAAGAAAAAAAACCAAAAATAATCATAGCATTTATACATTAGAAAGAAGTAGGAATAATTGTAACATACTCAAACAGAAGACAATAGTAAAAATAATCATAACTGTTATTCAATCAGGACAAAAAACTAAATAATTATAACCTTTGTTCCATAGGAAGCAGAAACAACAAATAATCATAGTATTTACCTCAGTAGAATATATGAGCAGGAATAATGATTACATTTACTCAAAAGAAAGCAAGGACAGGGATAATCATAATGGATTCAAAATAAGGCAACACAGGAAACCTCACCCGGCCCAGACACGGAAAGGATTGACAGATTGATAGCTCTTTCTCGATTCAATATATAATAATCAAAATATAACTACGCCCACCCATCATTCAGGTCACACTCTCATCAATGCACACAGTATCTGTGGAGGAAAGTAGGTACAAACTTACAGAAAGCTTTCATGGATACTCATGAGTGGAGAAACATATGTCTTGAGCAATTTCCAATTCTGAATGCAGGTTTTGATCTCTTTAGAGAACAATCTAAACTCGATGTGTCAAACACATGATCCATGGGCCCACATGCAGCCCATCACACTCCTGAGTGTGACCTGAAACAGATCAAATAAATGTAATTGAGAAATATTTACAAAATAAATAAAAATACAGTAAAACATAGATAATACTGCATTTTAAAACTAAGTCAATATGTGACCCACAGAGATCCGTGTGGATGGATTAGTGGCCTCTGTTTCTAATTGAGTTTGATATCCCTGAACTGCATACACCATGCTTTACCTGCTTGGGGGGGGGAGGGAATGTTTCTCTGCTATCAGCTCTTCATCTGTTTCTCCCATCTCCCCTGCTGGGCAAAGCTGCTTCTGATATTCTTGGGCCCCTGAAGCAGTAACAAACTTTGCAGCACACATCCACTTCTAGCAGGGTGCTGAAAAAGTGTTATGCTCTTTCAGTGACCTTAAACCCTTAAACCAGAAAACTGGCCAATTTCTCCGATCTGCTCTGGGACTTCAAGGAGTTTCCCATTCTCAAGCTACAGTATCGATAGGTCCGTGTCATCTTTCCTCAGATCGTTTCTCAAACAGCAAGAAATCCTGCTTTGTCCTTTTGACTTTCAGAAAAGCGAAGCAAAATAGATGCAAAGCCTGTCTATTCCTTTGAAAAGTGTCTGCTCCCAGGCCATAGAAAGTGCTAAAAAAAAAGCAATTGGATTCAGCAGCTTCTTTCTCCCAAGGAGCCCCAAGAGCTGACGCTGTGGCTTTAGTCAGTTCTCTCAATTAACTCAGCCCCCCTCAGCCTGATACATTCTGTCTTCTGAAAGGAGTTTTGCTCATGCCTCCTGTACATTCTGTACCTCACTCCTACTATGCTCAGCTTTTTGATTCTTCCCACAACTTCTCCTGGCCTTTAACACCACACCTTAAAGCCTTCTCAGAAGAAGTGACCTCTAACTTATGTTTAAAAAACCTCCACAATTCCACAGTGGTCAAGTATTCTATCACCAGCCCTTATGTAAATATTCCCATATTTTTCAAATGTTGTTCAATATCCTATTTCTTAGTTATAGCCTTTTAAATTCTGAAAAGAGTGACATGCAAATGAGCTGATAGACCACAATGCTCTGCAATTACTATTGCTTCAGTCATTGCTCTTTCTTCAAATAAGTCCCCCTAGTACATTTTTCTGAAGGGCATTTGCCTGTCTGGATCTCAGAACAGTCTGTCTCTTCTCAATTTTTTTTGTCTGAAAGCCTGGTTTTCTTCTCTAATTCTTTTCATTTTCTTTCCACAAATGTCCTTTTCCATCCCTTTCAGAAACCACAGTGTTCACATAGGAAAAAGGAAATACCTTACTGTATAATAAAAACAGAGAAATATATAAGCTACAATTGACTTGTGCTTGGCTTAGGAGTGCATCCATCTTATTTCTATTAATGGGGGTTTATATTAATGGGGCCTCCTGAATATAACAAATATAACAAATGCCAGACATGGAAAACAGAATCGAGAGAAACTATAAATCTCTCCAGTCTGACCCATCACTACATCTACTCAATGACTCCCTCTTCATCACTCCATGAAAGCTGGTTCAGCATTGTGTGTTGGACAGAGCACTAGTTCTGCCTGGAGTCAAGAGAATTTGGATTCAAATCCCAGCACTGTTATTCACTACCAGCGGGAAGGCAGCCAAGACATTTTGTCTCTCCTGGTCTCAGTTTCCTCCTCTGGAACAAGAGAACTGAATTGGATTCTAGGCAGCATAGAGCAGCGGGCAGAGCAGTGGACTAGGAGTTAAGCACACTAGCTTTATAACTCAAGACAAGTAAACTAACTTTTCTGAGCCTCAGTTTCCTTATCTGTAAGATGAGAGAGGAGACTTGATGGTCTCCAAGGCTCTTAACTTTTTATCTGTGATCTCTCTAACCCTTCTACAAGTTCAGAATTCTTTTTGGGAACAGACCAGTCAGGATAGGACTTTCTCAAGACAGGCAATATAAGATTAAAACCAAAATTCGTGTTGAGGTTCGATGCTTTTTCTCACTGCACTTCCTACCTTTATCATCATTATTTCCTGCAGTTTAGATCCCAGGACTGCCATTTATTTGTCTTTGAATGAAAGTGAGGGGTCTGCCTGACTAAGGCATCACTAAGAGAGACTGAATATGTGGATATGTAGATGAACGTGGAGATCTGGTGTCATTACCTGTAATATATGAACTTTAGTCTTTGACATTTTGGTCACTTTATTTCAATATAATTGGTTTCCTTTGTCTGTGTGTGTGTGTGTGTGTGTGTGTGTGTGTGTGTGTGTGTGTGTGTGAGTGTGTGTGTGAGTGTGTGTGTGTCTGTGAGTGTGTGTGTGTGTGTGTGTGTGTTCTTAATGATCCATAATTTCATCACTGTAAGATGCTCTAGGTGAGGTAACTCCATCTCCAATGTAGATCACACCTTTTTTGCAGCTACTGTCTTAGAGTTGTCTAGAACACTGAGGCTAAGTCAAGTGACTTGTCCAGGGTCATATCATCAGTATGTGTGACAGGTAGACTTGAACCTGAGACTTCTTCACTCAAAGGCTAGACTTTTATACATGACATACCATATTGTCTATATAATAATAATAATAATAGTAATAATAATAATAGTAATATCTCTATAAAGAATTTAGACCCCCCCATTGCTCTCCCAAATCCATTTCATATTTACCACTCCTGGTGCCTGTTTTACCTGTTCATTTTGTCTGTAACTTCTTCTAAACAAATATACCTTTTGCTTAAAGGGAAAAAAAAGAGAATTTAAAGATTACAACGTTCTTTCCTTTAACATATCTGTGAGGGAAGCAGTGAAGGTATTCTTGTTCCCATTTCACAGCTGAGGAAACCAAGGTTTTAGAAAGATTAAATAACTTAGCCAAGATAACACAACTCATTAGATCATTATCGAGGATTCCCCCTTTTTTCTCTGAACTTTTCCAATGAAAATTTCTAACCACCTGCCCATCATCCAAATGTATCATCTTGGCAGTCCTTGACCTAAGAACACAAGATAAATCTTTCACCTCAGCCCGTTGCTCATTCCCCGCCGCCTGCTCTACAAGAACCATTGCCTGGACTGGAAGAATGGAGACGGCCATGAGCCAACGGGCTCCGGGGCAGGTTTGGCGCTGGGGACTCTGGGCACCTGGCAACGTTTGTCTGTGGAATCCAGTTTTCTACCTCAGTTGTCTTTCCCCAGGACTAATACTATCATTTACGAAATAAGAAAAGGGGCTGAGCCAAAGACAGGGTTGTTCAGGTCATAAATAATCTGCTGTTAGGAGTAATTTCTGCAGCTGCCTGGCGTACCTGGCCAGGGAGCTCATGCACACACACGGTTGCCTTATGTACGGCCCTGTTTGGAAAAGTGCTATTCCCGGGGGGGCCGGCCCAGGGGCCTCCTGGAATGTGGCTGTTGGCACAGCTTGGGAGCCTCCCCGGACCAACACAAACTGAGTTTTTATTACTGAGCCGTCTTGGGGCCCTTTGGGAAGGCCTTTGGAAGAAAATGGCCTTTATTTCATCTGACTTATAAACTGAAAGTAGGTACTGTCAGCGCACTGCCCCCCGCCCCGCTCAGAATCAGGCAGACGGCTAATGTCAGGGGCATTGGATTGCCGGGGGACCATTTTTATTGCCTGCACTTTAATGAAGTTCTGACTTGGAGAGCCCAGTGAAAGGGTCAGAGAATCACCTCTACAGTGGGAAGGTCTAGGTTCAGATCCTGCCTAGTTGCGGGATCATGGATGAGCCACTTTACTTTATCGAATTTCAATCTTAAAAAGGCTATCCCGTTCCCATTTAGACCATACTATCCCTGACTAGACATGAATCTTCTGCCCCATCTCTGCCTTTGTGCAAGCTGTCCCCCATACTGAAATGCTCTTCTTCCTCACCTCTGCCTCTCTTGTCAAGGCTCAGCTCAAGTTCTACTCTCTGTACTAGTCCTGTACACAAAGTTTCTCTTCCTCCCCATTTATTGAGAAAAAAAAACAACAAAAAAAACAAAAAAACCTTTGTATTTGGTTTGTGTGAACATTGTTAATCCCTTAGTAGAATGTAAATTCCTTGGTGACTGCATGTCTTATTTTCCTTTTTATATCCAAAGTCCCTAGCACATAGTAGGTACTTTAAATTGTTTATTAAATGAATGAATGACTCCGGGCTTAGCTTTAGAATCCCCAGGGACTTGGAGCTCCCTCCCTACTGCGGCACTGTTAGATCTAATTAGTAGAAAGCCTGCCTCGTGGGGCCAAAGTGACCAGATCTATGCCCTCCTCCACATGATAGCCCTTCAAATACTTGAAAACACCTCCCATGTCTCCTCTAAGTTTTCTCTTCTCTGATCTAAATCCTCCAGATTCCTTCTGATAATATTCCTATGGTACCTGGTGCTTAGAACACTAGGCCTATGTTCTGGCTTCAAACAAAGCTTCAGTTACTTATTAGCTACACGATCCTAGGCGAGTCACGTAACCTTCTCAGCCTCATTTTCTCCTCTGTACAATGCGGACAATCAGATACTCACCTCATAAGTTTGTTGAGAAGATCAAAACTGATGGTGTATGGTGAATCAACCAAAAGTTCCACAAGGGCTAATGGTGCCTTTCTGCATCAGGATGGATGGGGTCACGGTTAGCAACTGCTTATTGGTGAAATTTCCCCACTCTAAGAATTTGGGCACTTGGTAAAGTCTCTTTTCCTTTCCCTTTGGCTCTTTGGAGAGACTTATTTGTTGTCGTGATTAGTGTCAAAGTGGGCCCATTTGATTTAAGAGATTTGCTTTTGAGTCCTGGGCTTACTTATTTGAGAACAGGGGGACTACAACAGAGAGGAGCAGTGTTTGGGATTGGGATAGAAAATGCAGAAAGGACTAAGGCTTGAGCCCTGGTCACAAAGTGCAAGGCTCTTCCTGGGTTGGAAGCAGGGGCCTGGGGTGGGGTAAATCAAAAGAAAATCTTCTGGTTTTGATTATAACAATTTTTTATAAAATTGCCAAAAAGAGCATTTTTTCCCCTTTGCCCAAATGAGTCCCAGGACCACTTGGCTGACTTGGTTAAGCTGTCAGGTCACATGTCCTCATCCACCCCACTCCCCTCTAGAAAGTAATACTAGGGAGCAGGAACAATTTAGTGGGAAGAGAAACAGCGTGGTCAGATTTGGCCAGTAATGCCCTCATTCCAAAGGTGGGGGCCAGACGAGGGAGTAGTCTTCATTTGCTGCCTGTAAACCTGGACCCAGACATGCCCAGGTGGTCACATGCTACCCAAATACATGCAGAGGAAGGAGAGGGCAGCAATAGCTAGGGAGCTTTGCCCATAGGAAGCCTGAAGAAGCAGAGAGGAGAAAAGAGCACATTTTAGGCCCAAGGGAAAGAAGCAGAAAACAAAACTAACCACAGGGTGAATAATGGACCTTTTCTAAGAGATTTTGTTTTTTTCCAATTACATGTAAAAACAATTTTTAATATTCTTTTATTTTTAAATTTTGAATTCCAAATTTTCTCCCTTTCTCTCTCCCTTCCCCCTTCATTGAGAAGGCAAGCAATTTGATATGGGTAATACATGTGCAGTCAGGCAAAACATTTCTGTTTTAGCCATGTTGTGAGAGAAAAAACAGACCAAAAGCAGAAAGAAAGAAAAGAAAAGAAAGAAAGAGAGAGAGGGAGGGAGGAAAAAGAGAGAGAAAAAAGAAAGAAAAGAAAGAAAGAGAGACAGAAAGAGAAAAGAAAAGTAAAAGAGAAAAAGGAAGGAAGAAAGGATTTTTAAAGTATGGTTTGTTCTGCATTTAGATTCCATCGATTTTTTTCCTTTGGAATTATCATCTAGAGTCTTCTGGATTTGTCTTAGATCACTGCATTGCTGAGAATAGGTAAATCTCTCACAGTCGATCATCTTTACAATATTGCTGTTACTGTGTACAATGTTCTCCTGGTTCTGCACGCTTTATTCTGTGTTAATTCATCTATGTCTTCCTAAGTCTTTTGGAAACCTGCCAGTTCATCATTTCATCATTTCTTATTGCACAATAACATTCCGTCACAATCATATATCACAACTTTCTCAGCCATTGCCCAGCTGATGGGCATCTCCTCAATTTCCATTTTTTTTTTGCAACTAGAAAAGAACTGCTATGAATATTTTTGCACCTATTAGGTGCTTTTTTTTTTTTTCATTACATAGTAATGGTATTGCTGGGTTGAAGGATATGCACAGCTTTATAGCCCTTTGAGCATAGTTTAAATTGCTTTCCAGAATGGTTGGATCAGTTCACAACAATGTCAGCGACACATTAGTGTCCCCATTTTCCCACGTGCCTTCCAACATTTGTCATTTCCCTTATGTGTCGTGTTAACCAATCTAAGGGGTGTGAGGTAGTATGTCAGAGTTGCATAAACATGCCCTTTAAAGCTTCTCTTAAGGCAACTGAACCAATAAAGACATTAAAGGATGGGAAAGGAATAAGCATTTATATAGCACCTACTATGTTCCAGGCACACAAATGCTAAGCCTTTTAGAAATATTATCTTATTTAGTCCTCACAACAACTCTAGAAGGTAGGTACTATGTGTAGGTACTATATGTATACCCATTTTACAATTGAGAAAACTGAGGCAGAAAACTGTAACTTGTCTATAATTAGATAGGAAGTGTTTGAGGCTGTATTTGAACTCAGGTCTCCCTAATTCCAAACCCACTGTACTCACCTAGCTCTAAATCACCCACATCAGCCAGAAAGAAGATTTGAAGCTCTGAAGTCCTTAAGTCAATGTGTCCTCCATAACCTAGGACTGAAGGGCTCATGGAACAAGTGGTTTAAATTACAGGAAATCAGAATGTGTTTCCTTTTTCTTGGCCATAGTCGAGACAATTATGAAATATCTCCATCTCAGAGTGTGTTGTCCATATGCCTTTTGCAGCTGCATCTTTTTATGAACGACATTATCCAACCACCTGGCAGATTAGTTGAATTTTTAAAAAAATATTCTTCAGTGTGAATTCACATGTCCACATAAATGAGGACCTTGTAGGTTGGATATCTGTGGGATGTGGAAAGGTGTTATTCTTCTCTGCCCCTTTATTCCTTTAAAGATGAAATTTAAAATGTTAAATAGAAGAAAGGAGAAAAAACAAATTCGTTATTGCATTGTTGGGTTGTTAAAGTTATTAATGTTGCTTTAGGAATTAGAAAAATCTCCTAATTTGCCAAGAAGATCCACATGTTGTTATATGGTGAATGCTGACATCTAAACATGCATTCTTGTAGCCAATAGGAATTCCCAACTTCTTACTTCATTTCTTTGGGGGGGGATGGGGAATTGTAGTATAAAAATGTTGCAAGTTTGAGCTCAGTCTAAACATAGTTGTGTTTTCCCACCTGAAGGGGACATGATGAATTCAATACGAATGAAAAAGAGTAAGCCTTTTTCTTTGGATCATAGTATCATTGACTTAGAGTTAAAAAGGACCTTAGAGACCATCCAGTCCAACCCTCAGGCACTCCATAGATGAAGAAACTGTGGAAAAGTGAATTGAAGTGTTTTGCCCAGGATCACATAGCAAAACACAGCTAAAATAGGAAAGACTATCTAAAAGCAAAATGGCAGACATGACTTTCCAAAGCTCTGATGGTTGGTCAACAACACATGTAGGGATGCCAAGGAGGAAATTCTTGGATAGATATAGAATAGATTAGATGAAACAGTTAAGGAAGGGAGTCTGTTCTTCTTCTTGTGCAGCAAAATAACTGTATGGAAATGTATACATATATTGTATTTAACATATATTTTAAACATATTTAACATGAATTGGTCTACCTGCCATCTGGGAGAGGGGATGGGGGGAAGGAGGGGGAAAATTAGAACAAAAGGTTTTGCAATTGTCAATGCTGAAAAATTACCCATGCACATATCTTGTCAATAAAAAGCTATAATAAGAAGAATAAAAGAATTGACTTAGATAATTGTATTGCTGAGAAGAGTAAAGTCTATCAAAGTTGATCATTTGCACAATGTTGCTGTTACTGTAGACAATGTGCCCTTGGTTCTGGTCACTTCATTCAGCATCGATTCATGTAAGTCTTTCCAGGCTTTTCTGAAATCTGTATGCTCATCATTTCTTATAGAACAGTAGTGTTCCATCCCCAGTTGATGGGCATCCCCTCAATTTCCATTTCTTTGCCACCATAAAGAGAGATTCTATTTTTTTGTACGTGGGGGTCCTTTTCCATTTTTTAATGATCTCTTTGGAATATAGATCTAATAGAGGTATTGCGGTGTCAAATGCATTGGTGGGTCAGCTAGGGGGCACAGTGG